>NC_051139.1:14814748-15022979 GCF_014839805.1 Manduca sexta
CATTACTCAAAAATTTATTTCATCAGGGTAAAGGTCAAAGAGATATTCTTTTGAATTCAAGCTATATCATTTATTTTAAAACCACGTGATAAAATCCGTTACTTAGCACGACAAGTATCACCAGAAAATAGTAAATTCATCGAAGACTCTTATAGGGATGCTACTAAAGAAGCACATGGTTATTTGATGATAGATCTGAAACAAGACACTAATGATATGTGTAGAATTAAATCTAAAATATTTCCATTTGATGGTCATTGTGTAGTGTACATCCCTACAAAAGAGTTTAAATATCTCAAGAGTCAACAGATACTCTCTCATTTACAAATGATGGATCGACGTCTCAAGACGCATAAGGGATTTGTTAAGCGCTCTTTATAAACTCAAACCAAAACATCAACAAGCTCTTTTTAAAAGCCTGTAACGAAAACGAAATTAATTTTATTTGTGAATGTATTCATAATGTTCTACAAGGAAATGTAAAACTTGAGCAAAAATCAAAAAATAAACTAAAAAGTAAAAAATCTACTTCGAAAATTGGTACGTAAAGGTACAAATAAAATTAGAAAGAATATAATAGTTCAAGAAGGTGGCGCTTTTCTACCGATTATATTGGATTTTGAGTGGATTAATAAGCGGACTAGTTTAAAATGGAACATGCAAAGAAAATGTTGCTGGTTGAACAAAGTTTAATAGATAAATTGAATCAAAAGAAGAATGAAAATCCTACCTCTCGTTTGGATAGTGAAATGGAAAATATACTGAATAGTAAGATGGATGATCGAAAAAAGTGTAAATTGTACTTACAAGTTTTACAAAGATATCTTCATTTCATGGAAGAAGATCGTCGACCGATTGAACTTCCTATAATTACTTCCAATGTTGATAGCAACGATCCCACAGCCGAAAGTTGGAAAAAATTTAATATAACTAATGATATCAAGAATAAAGATCTAGTTGTCAGTCAGACATTGAGTGAAGAAGCGACAAGAAAGTTCTGCAATTGAAAAAATCGTCTTTCACACAAAAACATATTCTTAGTTTGATACCAAAACTTATGTAAAAAGGGTGAGTTGTTATTGAATTCGGTGTCACTACATAAAACAAAATATTTTGGAATGACGATGGTACAGTCATTGTAGATAATGAAATAATTCCTGGTAGTAATATTATCGATTTAGTAAGCGACATACTGAGGCCATTAAAACAACGACCCGATTGGTTGGAAAAATTTGCTGAAGCGTTAAAGGATTTAAAAATACCTTTAACTTATATAGGAAATCCGAAAGACGTGACTATATAACTCAACTTCAGAAGGACATCGAAGAACAGTTTCCAACGAAGCCAGAGGAATATTTTACACCAAAAAGTGAAGATAAACACACAAATAAAATTAAGAAAAAGATAGACTGGGAAAAATGGACCCCTTATTAAAATTAAATCAAATTTATTATGATGTATCACATCCAGCTGGATACAGTTGTATTGACAAATTATCAAGAGCCATGAAAGGTAAAATGAAAAGGACGACGTTAAAATTGGTTTGCGAACCCAAGAAACATACACTCTCCACAAGCCTGTACATAGAAAATTCCCACGAAATAAATACATTTTATCTAACCTAAATGAACTATGGCAAGCTGACTTAAGTGATATGCGGACTTATTCTAAAGAAAATAAAGGTTATAACTACATTCTTTGTGTTATTGACGTTTTCAGCAAATATGCATATGCTAGGCCCTTGAAAAGAAAAATTCAGATACAATCAAAAGTGTTTCGAAAGTATATTTGAAGAAGCTGACACAACACCTACTCACATACAATCTGACAAAGGCACTGAATTTGTTTCAAAAGATGTACAAAGATACTTCAAAACAAAAAATATTAATTATTATACAACAAACAATCCCGATATCAAAGCAAGTATTGTAGAAAGATTTCAAAGAACGCTTAAAATGAAGATGTGGCGTTATTTCACACATAAGAATACTCATAAATATATTGACATTTTGCAGGATTTGATACACTCCTACAATTACAGTTTTCATTCTAGTATCAAAATGTGTCCTTCAGATGTTAATTCTAATAATATAATGACAGTTTGGACTAATTTGTATGAAAAATCTGAAAAACCTGCTAAAATTATGTTACCTACGTTCAATGTGGGTGATCATGTAAGAATAACGAAATATAAACATATATTTCAAAAAGGTTATGAATCTAATTGGAGTGATGAAATATTTGTGATTTCTTCTATAATAGAACGAACTCCGTGGCCAGTTTATACTATTAAAGATTTAGATGGAGAAGAGATAGTAGGAACTTTTTATGACCGAGAATTACAAAAGTTATTTATGACCCCACCATCGAACATAAGATAGATAAAATAATTCGCTCTCGCTATTCTGGCAACAGACAACAAGTGTTAGTTAAATGGAAGGTTATCCGAACAAATTTAATAGTTGGATTTTAGCGTCTAGTTTGAAACAAATATGAATAAAGATTTTTATTTAACTTTACTTAGCAATAGTTCAATGGAATATTTTCCTGAAAACAAAACATCAATTTTTTCAACAAAATTGCCCAAATCTATAATATTGGAAGGAGAGTGGTGTGTAGGAATCGTTGAATTTCAATATCCATGTACCATGTTTACTGTTCAAGACCATGAGAATATTGTTTACATTACCAAAGTAATGACAATGCCTAACGAAGACAAACCATCCACAGTATATTATAAAACTCACATACCTGCCACAAACTATGATAATATTAACCATATTTTATCAGCATTAAATAATATAAGAGAAAAATCAAATTCCGCTATGATAATATATCCAAATTTGTGTCTGTTACTGTATTAGATGAAATGATAAAGTCCGTAACATTATCTCCTAAATTGGGTTTACAGCTGGGATTTGAACCAAACAGAAACCTTGTTGAAAAGAATTTTGCTAAATGTCCAGCTAATTTACATTTAGGCTTACCATCTCAACTTTTCGTTTATTGTGATATAGTTGAACCTCAAATTGTGGGTGACGTAATGACTCCTCTTCTAAGAATCATACCATTAGATCCTTCAAAATACATCTATGGAGCCAATAAAATGCATGTATTTTCACCTCCGCATTATTTACCCGTCATGCGAAGGGAATTCGATACCATTGAAATAGATATAAGGTCAAGCACTGGACAAAAGATACCATTCCAATTTGGAACAGTGTGTGTTAAACTACACTTCAAAAATTATAATGCATTCTGAATTCCACAATATGACATGCCCGTATGAACGCTATTACTCTCATCAAGCTGGGTCAGGTATAGGAGTGGTATACAAAGGAGCATCATATCAAAGGGGCATGGAATCGGAAGTTTCCTTGGGGGTTTATTTAGGTCAGTTTTACCATTACTATCTAGTGGGGTTCGTGCTGTTGGTAAAGAGGCATTGAGTGCTGGTGTTGGCCTATTGACAGATATGGTTAGTGCGCGACCTATGGAGGATTCAATAAAAACACGTCTTAAAGAAGCTGGTTCAAACTTGAAACGAAAAGCAGACGAAAAATTGATAGAATTAATATGTCGGATCGGGCTATATAACAAAACGAAAACGTCTACCAGGAGTCATTCCATCGTTGACTGCGAAAGTGAAAGCTCTAAAAATCGAAAATTACTTCAAAACAGATCAAAGATATATTTTCTAACAATTAATCAAAATGTCTTTTTACACAGTCATTCCTGTGAATGCATTAAGTCTGAATTAGATTTGTTTGCATTGCCATCTACACAAACTAGCATTGAAAGTGGGATTTGGATTCATTATAAGCCAATTTCGTCACTAGCGGACGATGGTCCAATAGAATTTCAAGTTCCCGGAGCAGGCGATGACTACATAGATCTTTCTCATACGTTAATTCACTTAAAAGCTAAAATATTGAATCAAGATAACACTAAACTAGTGACGTCTACAGTTGTGGCTCCTGTGAATAATTGGTTACACTCACTCTTCAGTCAACTTGATGTATACCTGAATCAAAAACTTGTGTCACCACCCAATAACACCTATGCTTATCGCGCTTATATAGAAAACTTGTTGAATTATGCTCCTGCGGCTAAAAACTCTCACCTCACCTGTGGTTTATGGTACGAAGACACAGCTGGCAACATGGATTCCACGACTGATGCTAATAAAGGATTTATCAAAAGACAAGAGTTAGCCGGTGAGAGTAAAGAAATTGAAATGATTGGTCATTTACATGGTGATTTATTCAATCAAGAAAAATTTTTGATTAACGGTGTTGATATGTGTGTTAAGTTAGTTCGTTCTAGAAAATTTCAATCTTATGGCCTCTTCAGTTGACCTTAAATTGAAGGTATCCATTACGGATGCAACTTTAATTATTCGTAGAGCACGAATCAATCCAAGCGTGTTACTTGCACACCAGAAGGTTTTGGCATCTACCACAGCTAAATACCCTATCACTCGAGCTGAAGTTAAAGTTTTAACAATACCATCAGGTGTTCAAGGAAAAACTCTTGATAATATTTTCTTAGGACAAGTACCTAAAAGGTGTATAGTTGGATTTGTGAATAACGCTGCTTTTAATGGAAATCTCACTAAAAACCCATTCAACTTTGAAAATTATGATATTAATACTTTTTGTTTATATATAGATGGTCAACAAATACCATCAAAAGCTTTACAACCCTCATTCGACAGCAATATTTTACTTCGGTATATCATACGTTGTTTTCCGGTACAGGTATACATTTTCTTAATGAAGGTAATGGAATATCTCGAGAACAATATGCCAAAGGGTATTGTATGTTAGCGTTTGATTTGACACCTGATTTATCAGCAAACTCTTCCAGTCACTGGAATCTTATAAAACATGGTAGTGTAAGATTAGAAGTTCGTTTTTTGGAAACAGCTTTTGACACAAACTATTAACTGTATTGTTTATGCAGAGTTTGATAATGTTATTGAAATAGATAAAACCGTAATATTTCAGTAGATTATAGTAGTTAAGAAAATAAAATTGTTTATAGATTAAGTATTTTAAATTGCTCAATAAAATGATTACATCATATAATATATATTTTTTTTGTAATTTAAGTAATCCTTGCAACCCCACAAAAAATATCTGTCTTTCAATAAAGAGAACCATAACAGGTTATTGTTAACCATATTGATGATATTATCACTTTGTCGTTCAACCTGATAAGATTGTGCAACAATTTAGTAAATAAAATGAATACAATAGAAATACAGAATTACTTGAAAAAAATTGATCCATGCATTGAATATAATGTGTATGCAGCCAATCGTTTACCGATATATGTTGTAACTCCTGCATACATAGTAAGTAACTTAGATCCTGATAATAAACCAGGTTCTCATTGGGTTGCCATACACATAGATAAGAATGGATTTGGACAGTATTTTGACTCATATGGTCGACCACCTCAAGGATACCACCGAATGTTTTTAGCGAGAAATTCTAGAATGTGGAATTACAATACAAATCGAATTCAAAATGATTTTACTATTGTGTGTGGAGAGTACTGTATAATGTATTTGTATTATAAATACTATGGCAGGAGTCTCAAAGATTTTCAACAATTATTTGGTGCCAATACTATATATAATGATGTGTTATTAAATGGTTTATTTAATAATGTTTTAAATTGAATAAATAATATTAAAGACACGATGTTTTGTTATTTTTTCTTTATTCTATACTAATAAACTAATACAAAAAATATAATTAGTTCATAACATGTTTTAACGGTTCCCAATTACTTTACAATCGTAAGCTTGACTTGACTTGACAAATATTAAAAAGAATCATAAGTATTTACAATAATTATACTTAGCACTAGCACAAAGAGTTCAAAATGCAAATAGATGAGTAACTTAAAACACTGTTTTTACAATACAATCTAAATTATTAAAATATTTAAGTATAGCAATCGCAAAAATACAATGATTGGTTTCTTAGAACAAAGCATAATATCTAAATGAAATCAATTATTTCTTTCACACGAAGAACATTTCACAGTTATTAAGTTATAAAAAGATTATGCCCTGGCACTACACACTGACACTTTTTCATTTGTCTGTATCTATTGTATATTTCACACAATCGTCCTTACTAGCCAACTGTTTAGTAATATTGTATATGGTGTCCTTTACGGTTTGCAAGTTCTTATCACAGTCACTTTCTGCGTAATATTTAAGTCGCACTTCAGCGTGTTTCCACTGTTCGATCGTTGCAATATTTTTATTTTATTAACGTCGTAAATTTCAATTTTAATCAGGTGTGATGCATGTGTGCCGTCGTCGCTATTAGATTTGATGTATGAAATGCCGCCACCACTCGTTGATCGACCAACACTGGATGACTTTTTCGTATTTGTCTTTTTCTTCTTTGGTTTTCGAAAAGTCATCGATGTTGTTAAATTCGTTCGATCTTTTATTGGCTATGATCGCCTTTTTGACTTTGGCTGCGAGCGTCCCTTCTTCGTCACTAGGTTCATCGTTTTCATCAGCGTAATAATAACTCTTGAAAGTATTTTCAGGAAACTGTAATAAAATTAATAAAAATGTTTTAGTTGTCGGTTAAGTAAGTAGTATGTAATAAATACGTATAGGTATGCTAAGTATAAATGTACAAGTTAATAACAATGATAAATTAATAAGAGATCGAAGACAGCTAAAATGTGTTAACCTCGTGGACAACACATACAATAAACAATTAATTAAACATCTGGTTGGTTATAACAACGTTAGGTCAAAGTATAAAAGGTACTTACATTCATTTTATAACAGTTTCACTATTTTAACACTTCACTATTACACTTAACTGGAGATCTCGCTTGGAACAGAGCACAGAGTGGAATACGATACCATGTGATTTTGAGTCGGTCTTTTATATGGAGAGCGTGTATTGTTTCCGTACAGACAAGACTCAACATGTTTCCAACTTTCACCATAAATTTTATATTGAATACGTATTATTCGAAAATGGGAATAATAGAGACGAGACCTATTGTTAAAAATAATAGAGAAGTAGTAAATCATTGATAAAATATAGTTACCACCCGTGGGAACAATGAGAGGATGCAAAGGTTTTGTACCTAGAATTTGGGTAATGTATTATGTATGACAAACAATTGATTGATTTATCTTCCACAAACAATGGCCATAATGTGTAAAGGGTCAGTATTGAGTAATTGTAAACGGTTATTAAGTAGAAATACGATACAAAGACCTTAGCGTTTTTCAATAAAAAGGATCACTGATAGAAAGTAGAAAGACAAAAGCATAACGAAACAAAGGGAACAGGTCCAAGCTTGAAAATGAGCCGTAGAGCATGAGTAAAGTTAATGCATCACTCCATTCGCGGGTGATAAAAATGCAATCCGCGGACGTTGGTAATCCACGGTTAACTTCGACGTAACATGCGGACGGTACAAGAGTAATCCGCGGGCGGTATAATTTTAATTCGCGGGTGCTATTATTTTAATTCGCGGTCGGTATTATTTTAATTCGCGGTTGATATCATTTCAATTCGCGGTCGGTATAATTTTAATTCGCGGTTGATATCAATTTAATTCGCGGTCGGTATTATTTAAATTCGCGGTTGATATCAATTTAATTCGCGGTTGATATCAAATTAATTCGCGGATAGTATAGTGGCCCGGGCCTGGAGCAGTCCGCGGACCCCCCGTGGCCGGGGGCGCGGGGTGGCGTCGCAGGTGCTCGGGTATCGGTGAATCCCTTACTACTTTCGAACCTGGAACGTATAATCAACTTAAACAATAAAAGTTCGCTTCGTGATCATGAGGACTCCGGTCTTCGAAATGTTGGGAGAAAATTATGATATAAAAAACCGCCATAAAATCCGAAAAATAGTTATAACATCAAATCATTGTTTTTCTGGGAGAAATGTAAGCTACATTCAAAACATTCTTTGTTAGTTTACTGAATTTCATCAAAATAAATTCAGCAGTTTCTACGTTTCTAACAGTCATCTAAACATCTTCAGGAATTGTCGTATTTATATTATTAGTAAATATAACATAAAGTATTTCTATGACAGTGTATTTAATAACACGTTCGTGTTACTTTATCTTTGTCATAAAATGTCGTATTTTTAATATCTATTTATTCATATTATAAAACTAAGTCCTCAAAAGCTGTCTGTATGTGAATGATTTTCTAAAAAAATACTGAATGGATTTTTGTACGGTTTTTTACAAAAAGATAGTGCAATTCTTAAGGAAGGTTTAGGTTAATAGTACATTACGGTTTTATGTAAATTGACTGAAATATAACGATTAAAGTTGAAGAGGTCGCGTGGTTGTAAAAAATCTCGTGGGTCAGAATTTACGCGGGAAAAAAATTGTGACACATTGATTCACGCGGGCAAAGCCGCGGGCATAGCTTGTTAGTAATAACAACATAAACTTTATTCTCTATGGCAATGTAAACTCTTAATGCGGCAGTGTTACTTTACCTTCTTGAAATTAACGTCGAATGGTATTCTGTACATCAATTTGTTTCGTCATAAACGCGATGATGCGTATCGGGCTTGTTATGTGATGTCAAAGGCAAGGTGAAGCAAAAATGAGGTGTGGCATAGAGAATTAGAAGTGAAATTTTCGGAAAGAGAACCCGACAACATGTAGGTGCCAATATGCATAAACTGTCTGCAAATCAGTCTAATGATCATTAGATCCTGCATAAAGTCTACATAAAGGGAAGCTAGTAGTAATAGAGTACCAGTGCTGGGAAATGACTCGTTTTTTTAGCATCTAATAACTGTCACGGGACCCAGGATCTCATTAGTTTCACCCCCACGAGTGTACCTCGATACTTGAATATTTCAAAGAGTATTCTATGAAAGGTTCGTCCGATCGATGGGAGGGACCTTGGCCTTTGTATTATTATTAGAAAGGACGTGAGCCACGCACGGAACACTCATCACAACTAAGAAGTCTACAGCAGTGGCGAAGGGTCCATAGAACTATATGGTGCAATATAAATATGCAATATATATAAAAATGTGCAATTTGAAGTTAGGCAAAATGTATTTTTATTATTGTACATGAATTTGTTATAATTGTGACTGGTTTTTTTTAAAACTAGCAATTAGTTAAATTCAAATTCATAGTTTATTACACCCCACAATCATTTTATGCAAAAAATGTTACATTTTAATACGTGACATAATCGTGGACCCTTGTGTGAATGTGAGTCCTTATTGTCATTGTGTTTGTTTCAGTGTGAGTGTACCAGGATACGCAGGCAGTCTCTCAGCATCTCTCCCCGGAGGAGGAGCAGCAGCATGGGAGCGGCTCGGCGCCGAGCTTGTGCTGTCAGGGCTCGTGGCAGCTGCCTACTTCGCTGCCATGGAACGTCGGTGGACGGGATCAGCTCCAGCTCTACTCGGAGCTGCGTACTGCGCCGCCAGTTTTGTTTCTGTAAGTTGTTCTGGATATCTACTGATTAAACCCACTAATGGAATATTTTGGCTTCTATTTGATAAAAATACAACTAGTATCATTGACGCTACTATGAATATAACTATTTAAAATAATACCTTAGGTACAAGTTATTTGTTTCGCACTGATTTATTATTTTATATCATAATTGACGTAGTTTTTGTTTAAAAATAAATCAAATTATAATCAATTCAACCCGTGTCGTACTGTATTGGTATTAAAAACTTCTGCTACAATGTTCTGCGGCACACATTACAATCAATAAAGTATATACTCATTTTATATAAATAAAAAATAATCCATCTAAGTCAAAGCAAAAAACGCAAACAAGCCGTGGAGGCAACACAAACACGTAACAGAAGCAATTTATCGCGAAGTAAAATAACTTCCTCGTGCGTTGAATATGCCGATAGCTATTTTGAAAAGACAAATCCGAGTCCTTTCATCGTCGGATCCTGCATTGTCGATCGAACGTGCTATTATGCGGGATGTGCGGTGCTACCTGCCTTTTGTGAGATGGCAGCTGCCAGACATCTGTCGGGATTCGGGATAAAGCAAGGAATCGTGAAAAATTACCGACAGAATGCTTTACTACCTTTCGAGACAATGATTCGGCCTTGGAATGTTTCTTACTGTTGTGTTTGATCAATGGAATGTCAATGTTTCACAGTATGTTGGTTGTTGTTAGTCATGTTGCGCATCAGCTAACAACGCCTTTTATGCAATGTCAAATATATATTTTGTGCATCGTGGCAATATCACGCATTTTGATAAATTATATAGAATAAATCAATTTATGGTATCTTCGCTAATATAAAGAAATTATATAATAATAGCACAGATATGGGTGTTTATATTTTTATCAGATAAAGATACAATTATAGTTGTATGTCTTAACTAGAATGAAGAATTGAAATGTTTAATTAGAGGTCACAAAGCGATTTTTTATCAGAAGAACAGATGTCATTTAAAATAGCTCAAGCAAATCTGCAACATTTTTCATGGATTTTACGAATTGCCAGAAGTGCTCGCTACATTTAAGAATATTATTTTCTGTTTTCAATAAAGTATTAGAAGCAACCTCTAGATTTTTTGTCTTTCTCGAAAAAGTATCGAAACTTCTCCTTCATGCCTGTAACACCGTATCATTTGTGACACTGAAGTTTCTCTGACAACTAATTAAAGAAAGTGTACTAAATACAGTAATTCCGTGTATAAAAATCTCGTAGAAATATGGTCAACGATGACTTTATTCAAAATTATTGAGACTCAATACTCTGCAATCACACTGGCTACGATATCATCTAACGCGAAACATAAAAGTATTTAGAGTACACACTACTGTTGAGTGTTTGGCGTCTGAATTAATTTTAATATCTAAATTAACAACAGCAGTATGAAGGCATCCTTCAAATTTAATGATGTATCTAATACTTGCCTGAATATAAATTTACATACCGTCTGCGTTCCTGCTCCTGCATAATTAACAATGATTCCTACGAAAACCTTACACCTTATGAAAATGTACCCTAAATAACAGTTTAACCAAGTTTTCAAATGTGTTCATTTATGTTGAAAGCTTCGAATTACAACGTAAAGAAAGTAAATTTTAAACCCTTTTACCGCATCTTATTCAAAACTTAAGGCTATGTTGTAAATACCAAGTTTTTATATGGTAGAGACGTAAAACCAAATTTGTCTTTCGTCACATGATAACTTGTCTCGGCTTAAACCGATATGGTTTGGTAGATCTACAGTAGCATTTCGTATATCGAGTGTGATTCCCAAAGGCACAAACGTCATCTATTCCCTAATCATAGACGACTCTCCAGATATTATTGTATTGAAACATCGGCGTGGTTGGCATAGACTAAACTTTATTTTGATATAGGCAATGGACAAACAAGTTAATCCGTGTACGCACAACTAGATGGCGACACTCACATATTTTGATACAAGTAACATATTGACGTTCATGGTCATTAGAGATAAGTTCATGTGTTCCAATTCCTGTTTTGTCTAAGGTATAATGTTGACTATAAGATATACTATAATATACAATGAAATTGCACTAGATGCCGTCACTGAACCCGGCGCGCTCCCTCGGCCCGTCGTTCGTTCTGTCTCGATGGGAGAGCCACTGGGTGTGCTGGGTCGGCGGTTTGGGTGGCGGGGTGGCCAGCGCGCTCCTGCACGAGTGGGGTTCGCGACGTCGCCGTGACTCGTCATCACGTGCCTCGTCTCCGAGGGACCTGGACGAGCTGGACAAGCCGACGTTCCCCCCCTCTCATCACCACTACCGGCCGTCGTACTGCGCGGCGGCTCCGAGACCTGACACGGCTGAGCCGCTTTATTCCGGCACTAAGTCGCTGTACTGCCGATCACCGCCGCCCGCTCGGCATACTTTGCACAGGTAAGAACGTAAATAAATATGTAGTGTTCTTACTAAGGGTCCACGCAGACGCTGTCAAGAGAACACTATACCATTAAACTGATAGTTGCTTTACAAAGTTTCATAGAAGTATAGTGTTTATTTAAAATTTCGATTAGTTTAGCCCATAAAATAATAATGGGTGTTGGTGAATTATTCGTAATACTAATATTTTGTATTTATCAGATTCTACTGATCTGTCCTTTTACAATACAAATTTATTTAATACTTGCTGACCCGACAGACGTTGTCCTGTCTTAACTATGTATGCACACGCGCATTCTATCGATCGCTGACAGTTATTTCAAACCACTGACAGTTGTGTAAAATTAATATTGTCGTTAAGTTTTCTTAAATTTTCTAATTTTCCGCGCAATTTTTTGATTTTTTTCTTTCATAAGAACCTTCTCCTGACAAAACAAACACAACAACATCAAAATAGTGAAATTGGTGCAGCCGCTCACGCGTGATGGCGTGACCAAGGGAAATAGGGATTCATTTTTATATATATATATCGACGTCTTTTATTCTCAAAGCTAACAAAAAGCCGTGTGTTTCAGATCGCAGTCAGTGTACAGCAAGGGCAGCTCAGCAACGAGTGCCGCAACAGCTACCGTTGGAAGTGGCGGCGCGCCGGCGGGCGCGGCGCTCGTTGCGGCGCAGTCGCTCGTGCTGCGGCCGCCCGCGCCGCACGCGCATTCACACGCGCTTGCGCATAACCAGAATGCGCAGAACTCGCAGCGCGACCCGCCCTACGGCACTGCTAATGGAGTCAGGCCTGGACCGGCAGGTCAGTATGATACGTAATGTGTGAACTTCAAACAGATTCTACGTTGATGATTCTCATTTTATATCTGGATTGATAGCGAATAATATACATATGGTAATAGAATGCTCGTTGTTATATATTTTAGATTACGAGGCCTACTGAGGGCCCCGTGCAATCACTTTGTCAGTCCATTTCTACATTAATTCCTAATTGATACTCATAGTCTTACCAGATCAGGACCGCAGGTCTCCTCTCATGGAATCAGAATCAATTACGACTTCAGTAAAACCTGCAGATTGACTAACTATTCAAAATAATTTATTTTCAAGGCGCGGCTGTAAACGAGAGACGCGAATCGGTGTACAGCGCGAGCGGGCGACGCGGCGACGACAGCTCGTACGGCACGTACACGCGCTCGGGACACACGCCGCTGGCGCCGCTCGCGCCGCCGTACCGCACGCACGCGCCGCACGCACCGCACGCACCGCACGCACCGCACGCACCGCACACGGCGCATGCGCACCACCCCGACCACTACTAGCGAAGACCGGAGCGGCACAACATCGCGCTGCTCTTCGATGTGTGAGCATGCGTTGTGTCGTCTTCCACAAGCTGATTAGTGAACGAACGTTTGTGTTGTCAACAAAGGACTGACAATCCGGTGTAGCGATGTACGGAATCGTGACGTCACGGGAACGAATGACTTTATTACCGAATAAACTTTTTTTAAAACTTGTTGTCGAACATCTAGCTACCGAACTAGTAGAATTGACATTTAAATTATTAACCTATTTGTTATAATATTTAACAAAGTATCATGTTGAAATTTGTATTTTTACGAATCATTAATAGATTGACTTTATTATGTCAACACTCTTATTAAAATAATAAGCACTTACATGTTTAGCGATAATTACATGAAACATTAAAATGACATTGATATACATTATTTATATCTCCAAGGCTGTCAAAACCTTCGATAAAACTATCAACTTACGCAACGTTTAAAATTAGGCAGTTACATTTGAAGTGGTTTAAACTGGTTTAGCTAAACCTAATAGTAATATTCTTACCCCTTTATTCATAGACGTTTTTTATCTAAGGACGGAGAATTGCTGTGATAACAAGTCTGTTTCTCAGTGCTGACGGCATAGCAGCCTTCGCAGTGCATAGACATAGGGCAGTTGTGATTGGCTAATATTGTGATACAACAATAAAAAACGTCTATGAATAAGGGGGTTACTATAAACTAAATTTTACCATAATCACTAGGATATATTTTCCCGATCGGTTTTTAAATAAACTTACGCGTCGCGCATACGCTATCAACAAGTTGCCGGATAATACAACACTACTACGAAACATAGTTGCTAAGTTGGCGACGCAATCGGCAATTTCGTGGTAACAAGATAATAGGTATGCGTGACGCCTTATAAAACCCATAATTATTAATAAATCATTTAAATAACATAGATTCCTAATAATATTTATTATGGAGTAATAAATAAAGCAACAAACTAAGGCAGTATAGCTCAGGTATAAGTTGGTCAACATAGATCAACTTTATTAGTGTTTATGGACGTCATATACCAAATTTTGACTACGAAATACTAGATTTAGCCAATAATAGTCTATAATTACGTATAACGAGTTAAAATTAATTACAATCGTCAAAAAGTAATAATACCCTTTTGCCAGAATAGTTTTAAATAATAAATTTATGATATATCTTCTGATTGGTCCATTTATGTTATCAATCCGACGGTAGCGGTTAAAATGGGTCATAGTAATCGACCATGATCATAGATTTCGCAGATTAGAGGTGACATTGAGAAAATTGTCATACAAAAATTTTGCCCTCATGCAATGGTTACTCAATCCACTGTGAAATAGCAATACACTTATGTTAAATACTTTGTACGTTTTTGATATGCATATTAGCATATTGTCTGTAAATATATTTTTTTTATTAATATCCAAGGGCCATGTGATATCTTGTCACACGGATATTTCAAATAAGACAACGACTTTTTACCGATGGTAATATCTTTTGGAACACTAATTTGGCTCTGATATCCGGTCTATAAGTAACTATACTTTTTAATGTCTTTAGCCATGATTGATGAAAATGATATGCATTATCGACAATTTCTATGTACTGTAGTGTAATTTACTGTAAATTGTATATTCTAATATGAACCATGAGCGTTGTATTTAAAGTTAAATATGCATTTACATTCATCCAATTTTGTTATCTTGTATAACCGTATTTGCATGTATCACATTGTTAATTTTAAGATGTTTATATTATTGTAAATAAAATTTCTAGTAGTTAAGATTAGATAGGTAGTAAATACATTTGATTTTGCAAAGCGCTTGATACTAATGAGGCCCGAATTTGTACTGGAATTTTAAAAAAATATTAATGCTAATAGTAAATACCTACTCTATCACTAATATATTGTTTGATAAAAAAATATCTTCATTATATGAAGTACCTTGAACAGCTCCGAAAGATATTAAGGTTCTTGGATCTTTGCATCGAATTCTGATTTTAGTTTTTGTCTTATTTACCTACCCCAGGTTTGATCCATCAATATAAATGTCAGTTGGCAAACAAAGATTTTAAAAAAAAGTCGTTATGAAATAAATTTGACAATATTTCTTAATACCGTGTAATGGAGCTCAAAATTAAAAATATTGAATTTTATTGACAGTAAAAATAAAAAATATGTGTTTAAATTTGTGTTAAATAGAAGAAAACGTAAATAATGTAGATACGCAATCCAAATATTTTCTCAAATGTAAATACTATGTAAAGTTTGTCTTTGGTTTGGGTGGGGGGTAAGGAATTAATTAAAGATAATTTAACTAAAAAAAACCCTGGGCAAAGAGACATCCATGGTCGCTATAATAAGGTTTTTGCCCTATGTTTATTTTTGACTTTTATGAAATATTTAAGTCATATAAAATTTAACACAAAAAGAAAGATTCAATCGTAGAAACATTATTAGACAGAAAGATTTTTAAAGTTATCGAGTCAGTTAATGAAAATTTTAACAAGAAACCAGGCAATAATCAGGCTGGCACACCCCTTCTATCTTTTGGCTGAGTGGACCAAATATTTGCCAAATATTACATTTACCTATTCAACGTTGTTAATATACTTCAATGTTTGTGCCATACTTTATCTTCCATCTTGACTTAAAGGCGTAATCTTGTTTTAGTTAGTGTTCAAATTAATTTTCTCCGTTGTGTATTTAAATCTTTAGATTTAAGACAATCTCCAGAAGTTATCTTCCCTAAGATATTTTTATCAAATAGACACGACAAGCTGCCTTGTACAATGAAGTTAGCAGCATTTGAGGCGAGTCGCAAGTTTATATTTATTGTAATATTGTTGCTAGAGTAACTGCCTCGGGAAGATCTTGCGAAAAAAATTGCTGCGACAACTTGCTAATCTAACTTGGCTTCATATTTTATTTTCAAATTGCGTGGAACTTGTGGCAGCAACTGCATGTACAATATTTCTCGGTTTAAAGTACTATTGTGTACTTTTCTAAAGTAAATAGCCTTCATGCTAATTCAAAACATACACTATCTACCAATTAACCAAATCCATTCAGCCATTCCTACCTTTACGTTCTATGTTATTGTTGCCTTAGCCGGACTAGTTTCATCTGTGGTCATAAAATTAAAGTTGTTACATTGGACGAGCGCTTTCTTTCGACTCGCTGTGAATACACAATTTGCCAGTGTGGTGAGAGCTTTAACTTTACCTAACCACGGATGAAACAACGTGGCCTTATTTCGTAAAGAATATTTCTTTGTATTATTCGAATGAGGTTGAGGATATTATAGAGCGTTCTAAAAATACTAATTTAATTTATGGGTAAAAATTAATTTACGTATCATTGTTTTCGTTGATTGTCATATATAATTTAAAATGTGATCTATTCTCCTAAATACACAATGACGACTTTTGAACACTTCACTTATGAAAAACAAGATTACGTCTATATCAAATCTTTCCTATTGCTTATCAAGCTCAAAGACTTACTAGTTTAAATTTGTATATATGTAGGATAGTTTTGAAATGTTGAAAATGTTACTCATTTACTGAACTAAGCTGAAGTGTAAAGGCTATGGCAATATCTTTTCAATATTCATGAAGTTAGCTTACTTTACAATTAACTATTTGATTGAAGAGAAAAATCATGGTTCCTTCTCGACAGTAAAAACGAGCCATAATCGTTAAAGAATAATGAATAACAATTCATTCCATTATGGGAACTCACTCGTCACTTTAGGACATCATTTGGAAACGATTACGTCACATAGTATGTCTGGTTATATCAGCAATTATTTTGTAGAGCAGCAAAATTAACTAACACTCAAAAAGTAGAAAATAACAATTTAAAATGTTAATAATGGTACAAATGAAGCAAAGAACTACAGTCCGCGTGCGAGCTTCGAGGAATCTTATGGAGTGTTATCGTTATGATTTAATGCAGTGATTTTATTGATATTAAGTTCTCAATCGAAGAAAGGTCAGGCTCTGAAACTGCGAAATTCAAATATTAAGTACGTATATATAATTATTTTTTAATTCGTGATCCGTTTTTAAAAGAATTTTTATATTGCAGATAAAGAATTCAAATAATCCATATTCTTAAGTAATATTCTGATGTATTACAATGGACAGGTTATTTAAAAGTTGTGCCATGGCTGCAAATATTTCACTTCTTTAATAAGTCGATAACTAACTTATTATTGTATTAATTAGCTCACTTGCACAAACATAAAAGCTGAGGAAGAGAACGAAAAATCATAAGATTTACAAAAAGAATAAAAAAAGTAACTGGCAACTAAATTCATTTGCAATCCCTAACCTCGGCTTTTAGTTAGTGTAAGGGAAAGTGACTCAAAGTGGAATTTTAATTGTATAAATATTTGGAATTGTATAAGTACAGTATATCTTACCAATAAATATAATGATTTCTAGACATACAGTTTGATTTCTATTGATTTTTCTGATGTAAGTACTTATTTGGGAACGGAGAACATGCTTAGCTATCTAAGGTATACTTCTCCTACATGTTTCCCTATTTTCCTAATCGGGGTAAAATACATGCCATTTTGATTGCAGATTTTTTTTGTGATAATAGTCATGAATACTCACTTGAATTGTTACAAGTAGGCGCTTCTGAATACTGGAGTATCTGCAACTTGTTGATGTGAAAAAGTTTTGGGCATTTTAGACTACCCAATTCAATTAACCAGTTTAAAATAAGTATAAAAATAAATGCAGCAAAAGAAATGGGCAATTTATGTAAAATCTTTTTTAATGCCTATCGATCCTGTTGCTGAAAAAGATCAAAAGAAGATTTATCAAAGAGTGCAGTACTTTTAAGATGAAAAATTACGAAGAAGCTTTCTTTATAAATTTTGAAAGATAATGGTCTCCAAATAATATTTCCTTGTAGCTGCAGCGGTTAAGGTGCCCTTGCTGCCCCATCGCAAAAATGCACCTATATATTTGTCGGAAATACGGTGTCACGACTCATTGTATTTAAGGGTTTGACATACTCTCTAGTTACAGACAGTTGTCTGTACCTGTGGCGGCGTCGTGTGACGGGTCGGCCACTTCCCTAGAATAAAGTTGTGGAGGCCGATGGCTGGCACATGCGTCATACTTGTGAACGGGTGCTGCTTGTGTGGACTGTTCTGCCCATTTGGCTTACTATTTCTAATCGCTAGGGGTGCTGAGAAGAAATGATTATAAGCATAATAAAATATTTCATGTTTTCTGAGAAGGTTGTGCACTCGTATAGAAATTTAAAATAAATTTATTCCTTATTTTGCAAGCATATAAATGAAGTGCTCTAAACAACAATAAAAAAAATATTTTTTCTTCTCTTTATCATGTACTGTATTCTATACTTTAACTGATTTTGAAAAGAGCAACACTAGAGTTTCTTGCCTGTTATTCTCTGGTGAAAACTGCTTTCCGAACTGGTAGAGTTAATAATTAATATTGACGGAATCTTAATAATATATAACATTTTATGGGTTCAAATAAATAATTTCATTTCATAAGTTGGCTTTTAGTTAGTTGCAAAGAGTATAACAATATATATACCTAATACTACAGAAAGCTTGTTTACTTAACGCGTTGGTTGACGCATCTATTTGTAACATAAATTATATCACATAAACCACATTACCGCATTGAGTTTCCATATTAGAAGTTATAGCAGATAATTAAATAACTATACATGAAAACATACAAATGTTCTACATAATAATATCACCTAAGTGGATGAGTACGGAATGACAATGCTTATTACCATTTTGTTATAAACAAAGTTTCAGATATGCAAATTGGTGGAAAGGTTTATTCAAATCTTATTTCAGATACAATGATTCTAGGAATTAATTAGGCTGAAAGTAGAGGACGTAAGTTTCTTTGCCTATTAATCATTTACATTTTTGATTTGAATTAAATAAAAGCACTTAAATGATAAAAATGTCAGAAAATTTATTTCCGAAGAGATAAAATAATGGGCTGAAGTTATGAGAAATACATATCACTCACGAGGAAGAAGGAAGAAGAATCACTATGCCAGACCCGGGAGTCGAACCTGGGACTATGACGTGTTGTACTGTGCTATATAACTACTGCCACTGGGGCAGTCATTATCCTTACATACATAATTATCCTTATACATATAAAACAAAGTCCCCCGCCGCGTGTCTCTTCGTCAGTGTGAACGCGATATACTCAAAAGTACTGAATGGATATCGATGATAATTATTATGAAGATAGTTTGAGGCCCTAGGAAGGGCATAGGCTACTAATAATTCTGGAAAAAATACCAAGCTAAACTTTTATTTAAGAAAAACTTTAGTCTTGGTTGAAACCGCGACAAATTTGTTATGGGAATATTTTCAGGCCATGATGTTCTGCTACTATAGCAAAGCCAGGACGGGTCGCTAGTGTATAACATGTCATAATAAATTGCAATATCGTTAATGGCATTTTTACTAAATTTTTTTAGGCATAATAGATCCGCGTTGAAGGACACGATACAATCTAGAGTTTTATAGTTCACATTAAACATAATCTCCAGCTTTTTCTTTATTATTTTATTTCATACACTATTTGTTAATTACGTGTTTCTGTTGATCTCTCGAATGATGTAGTAACGGTTCTCGATACTCTGTAATAAAAAAAAAAAACATTAACATTTTACTACATGCTAATTATTATTTTTGCATTACTAAAACATACCAAAAGGATACAAATAATCATACAAAATGTAGCATGCAAGCCGGTTGAACGATGTTCCATATTATGTTCCATTAAATATCGTAACGCATTTTCGTTTCATCGAGTTTCAAATCAGACCGATACTAAAGCAGTTTCACTTCAAAACCTATGCAACCTATAATCCTATATCTCACACATTTATAAAGAGGGTCCATCATCTCGAGTAAGCCAGTCACGCCAAGCTGGTCTAATTTGGCACCCTAAGTAATCTTTGCCGATGAAACCAAGCCAATGTCATGATTATGCATCAAGCAAGATGAACACGAATTGATAAATACATCTTACACCGGGTGTTAAAATTACAACCCTTCCTTACTTCACCGTAGTCGGGTAAATAACAAATATAGCAAAGTAAGATAACATACCCTCAATAAGTCATCTTCATATACATCTGCGTAGTAGGTGGATGGCATGTTCCTCCTACGTTTGAACGCCGCGACGGCTCTGTTTTTAGCTCTGTTGTACTCATTGCGGAACTCATAGGGCCCGAGCGGCGGGTCTCTCGCCAGAAGTCGCTCCACTTCTCCCATGAAACTTAGCTTCGCGTCTGCCACGAACAGTCTATTGTGTTCGTTGTTCAGAGTATTTAGCTCGTCCAGTCGCGGCAGGAAGCTCTGTGAAGATCGTGTATCAAAATGGCGGGTAAGTACTCGTAAGTGCCGATCTTATGGACTCGAGGCAGTTTTTTTCATATGCGCTACCTTTTTACTGCACCGTAATGCAATTGGATTAGATTTTTTAAACAGAAACAGCAATAATAGGAATTTTACCTCAAGTAATTTGGTTCTATTGTCATCGGGTATACCAGGGTACTGCTTTCGTCTAGCGTCGAAGACCCTGAGAGCCGCGGCGACCGCCTCATTGTGTATGGTCTGCAGGTCGCTCGGGTGCACGCACAGTAAATCAGCGCCGTGGACTCTCCGCACCGACGCCTCGTACGCATCCTTGGCTTCTCCGAGAGCCTTTTGAAGATTCCCGTCGTTTATCAGTAAGTATTGTGGGAGCAGCGCTTCTAGTTCCTGGAATATTCAAACAATACATTAAAGGCTGATAAAATGATTACTGTGGGCTGGTTTATATTGAATTGACCATACAATAAGGTTTAATACTAATTTGAATTCGGACTTAGATTAACAACTGTTAATCTATAGTATAGTCTGGTGGAAGGTGCATTTTGCTAAGACCGGATAAAGGTTAAGATCGTAGAAAGCAAAAATATCGCGAAATGTGGCTATTTTTTAGTTTAAGCTATATGTATAAGCGATGACGCCGTTTTTTGTCCCGTCCTATATATCGCAGCCGACGCTAGGGCCGAGAACATATGTTGTTGGCAATTAAATAAAAAAAGTATATTTCGATCTCCTTAACATTGATCGAGAGTTCTACTTCCTATTTATCCTGGATTCACTATATGTACTAAAATGGTAATATTTACACCAGAATTAACGGCGAACGGCCCTCTACCGCCAACCCGCTGAACCCCCGATGGCCCGTATTAATCTCCTCTTACGACAGGCAAGAAATACTGTAGTGGAATTCTTCAAACTCTCCCAAACTGCGGGGCGGATTCGTGAACGCACCTGAGTCAACCGCGCCAAGGATTCGTTCACGTCCTTCGTGGAAGCCATTTTATTTTTATCGATGCAAGCGGCGCGCGCGGCCTGTAGGGCGGCCACGTGCTCCTGCTGCAGCGCCGGGCGCGGCAGGCTCAGGCCCGCTGTCACGCGCGCCATCCTCGTCTCGTACAGCTCCCGAGCCACCTGCATCGCCGCCAACAGCGCTGCCTCTGATGTCGCCTGATCACAAGATAAATCTTTCTGATTTTGTTATCACCCCTTTTTTATCATTTAGGTATGAACCTTTTAAAAATTTAAGGTGTATTTAATGTTGTTGAAGAATGTAATCTATTTAAAATAAAATTAGTGCATATTGAGGCCAATTAGGAAGTCGTTAAACAATCAAGAATGCCATCATTGGCAACCAATCAATTAACATCAGAACTGACAATAGCCATGAGGCCTAGGTATGTATCAAAACTAAAAGAAACAAATGAGGACTTGTGTGCCTTGTTTGAAATATTCCCAATTAAATGCCGCAACTTCCTGTAGCTTCCGAAAATTTACCAACTGTCAGTTTCGTAATAAATTATGAGAACAAGACAATAGCATCTACGCGACGCCTTAGATTAACATCTTACCTTCATAATACTTTCTATTGGCGGCATCGTATTGCTGTTGAATATTGTCATGTAAGTTTTGAAGTAAGTGAAGAGGTCTCGGGCAGTGACCCTTCCGCCATTGATTAACTTGGGCGTCAGGTTAGCTGGGGCAAGTATTGAAGGCACTAGTTCCTTTAGCGCCGTTTTAAATTCTTCATCGAGTTCTAGAATAATTTCATTTTGAAACATAAATTTTCGGATGCGTATGTCAATTACAAAATTTTTGATTATAACTTCCAGAATAGTAAGATTAATTATGTAATAATAAATAAAACTTAGCTCCAAATTCAGTAAAGTAGCTGATGCTTCCATTTTAAATATTAGCTCTGTTCTATTCCAAGAAATTCGTTTAGGAAATGATCTTTTATGATAAATTAGCATCAAATCCATACCGAGGTTTCAGTATTTACTGTATTTTACATCATCACATTTTTATGCAGTTATCTTTAATAATGTAGGTAGTACGGTAGGAAGAATTAAGAGCTGGAAATGAACTTAAACGTATATTATGCATGGAACAGTAAGTACTGACTAGATATTTCTCCGGCGAACGACTTCTTGCGCACTTCGAAGCCGGGATGCGGCATCAGGAAGCACGTGACCCTTTCGAAGCAGGAGCGGATGTGCTGTCTCAACTCGCGCAGCTCTGTGGCCATCCCCTCAGTAATCTGCACACGAGATTATCACTGCATTACCTTTTTTTGCTGACCATCATACGACAAGTTATATTGATGGACGGACGTGTCTAGCCACTTGAGCAACACTGTTCCAGTCTAGAACTCCACTAACCGTCTTAATAACCTCTTTTATACTACTTAAGAATTAAAAGCAGCTGCTGCAATTTCTGCTAGTGGCTTCGCCTGCAAGCAGACTTCTTAGAATAAAAACCCCTTTATACATTTTCATAGGATAAAAAGTAGTATATAATATTAATCCAATAATTGACACAGAATAATATATTCGTGTGCTACATTAAGCATCATCCAAATCCGCTCACCGATTTTTGTGTAGCTTTTAGCAAAACTCCACGTGGGTATCTTATCTAATTTGAGCATTAATAATAGTAATTTAGAAGATGATAATAAGTTACTTCTAGTCTTTTTGCCAATAGTTCCTCGCCGCCGCTCTGTCCGTAGGCATAATCGTAATCGTACTGCCAATCTCTGATGACAAACTCCAACACTTGGAATGGCTTCTTTCCATTGTCTTTCTTCAACTGTTTTCCGTATTCTGTAAACAACTATAAACGATCATATTAAGCGTGGTATTTACATTATTATTAACATATAATATGTCAAAAGTATGTCAGATATGATCACCTGCAAATGCTGCAGGTCGTCCTCCTTGACGTTCTCCTTGAGGTTGTATATCTGCACGGAGCTGAGCAGCGTGGAGAGCGCGAAGATGGTGGAGCAGTCGCGCACCGTGCTACTGCTGTCGAATATGCCCTGCGTGTCCATCAGCAACACCACAACCTGCAACCAAACGTGAAGTTTGTAATCATAGATCGATAAAGCAATTCATATGTACCTACTTCAAGATTGATAGACCTTATCGCCCGATGGTAGAGTAGCGAATATAGGTTCCGACCACATCAGCATGCCGGTGGTGTGTCGGTCCGCACCCCCTCGCCAGCTGAATCCTGTTAATAGATCGTCACCGTTGCCAAGCCACTCGCCATTCTCATTTCGTCTTTGCTCCTGGAACATCATACATACAAGCCTAATAATATATTACCTAATAAATAGTAAAGTAACATGACCAAAATTCAATTCTAGAAAAAATAATAAAAAGCCATCGAGCAACAATCACATCGGAGAATACATTCCACGTGAAAAAAATTCGGTGTTTGGATCAAGTGAAGGGCAAACGTACCGGCGCTGTAAGGTAACGCAGGAAGAAGTTTAGCAAGAAGGACTTGCCGCCGCGGTAGGCGCCAGCTACGCTCACCAGCACCACGGGCAGATCCTTCACATCCTCTCGTAGCAGGATCCGACTTAACATAACTTCATCCAGAGTGAAATTACCAAGCTCTTGCGAGTATACCACCACTTGCAAACCTTCACCTGACTGAGACATGATGATTCCTAAAATAATACCAAGATCTTTGACGTGTTTCATATCACTAGTCTGAAAATTACATATTTTTCTTCCCAATTTTATGGTCCCAATATATACTACAAATGGTTTGCATCAAAAGAAATTGCAATAATTGTACTATGTAAATGTTAAACATACTACTTAATATATTTAAATGTATAGTCAAGGGGCCCTAATCTGCCTACTAGGTCATATCCGTCTTTTAACAGTTACAGGCCTTATAATCGTGGGTCAGCTTTAATAGCCGTATAGGTAAACAGGGGAAGTTTGACTCATACCTTTATGTATACCAAAGCTGTCCTTAGACTAAAACTCCCGTAATTATAAAAAGACGGATATACTCCCTTAAACGGAATTGGGACTTCTGACTAATGAATCAGTGCGTGCCCAAAAATATTGGCACCAATTCTATATATAGACCAGTCGAAACGGCATTACAGGTTCAAAAAGTTTAAATTATCTAGATGTCTTGAATTTTAGTATTAATTTTTATATTTCCACAGTAAAAAGCTAAAAGTTTCCGGCAAAGATGACCAAAATAAAACATGACGCAAATGTTTATTGTTCATTCCAACACGCTTACCCGATGATGTTCTCTCAATCCCTCACTAGAATACTGTAGTAAATGTAAACTCACACTGCACGCGAAGAAACAGCTGCCAATATTATATACAAATATATTATCGTACCACAACAACCTCAAGCTTCAGTCACTATCAGGGGCAAACCAAACTCAGTGATAAGGCTGATGCAAGCCTTCATTCAACCATGGTTTTAATAAACTATAACTTATTCTGTAAGTATATGTTTCAGTCCAGTGGGGTAAATAATACCCCAGGCCTAAAACCAAACGAAATTTAAATTGAGGTTATCTATATATATAAAAATGAATCCCTATTTCCCTTGGTCACGGCATCACGCGTGAACGGCTGGACCGATTTCACAATGTTTTTGTCGTGTTTGTTATTGTCGGGAGAAGGTTCTTATGAAAGAAAAAAATCAAAAGCGCGACAAAATTAGAAAATTTAAGAAAACTTAACGACAATATTAATTTTGCATAACTGTCAGTGGTTTGAAATAACCTGAGGAAATAACTGTCAGCGATCGACAGAATGCGCGCGTGCATATATAGTTAGGACAACGTCTGTCGGGTCAGCTAGTTCTTAATACAAATGATTCACATTAACTAACTGTATTGTTAATTTCAACGTTAGCTAATAAATTAACGCAT
The DNA here is from genome assembly GCF_014839805.1 of Manduca sexta. Taxonomy (NCBI): domain Eukaryota; kingdom Metazoa; phylum Arthropoda; class Insecta; order Lepidoptera; family Sphingidae; genus Manduca; species Manduca sexta. Next base: position 14,840,338 of record NC_051139.1, read on the forward strand.
AAGTTTTCGTTTGATTACAATTCAGACGATGTATTTGTATTACAAAGCCTAAAAGCTTTTTTTCGGAATAAAAATTCCGTTATTTATTTTCCTGGTATAAAAAGAATCGTATTGGTTTACTGGTATTATGTCTCTCATATGTGTAAGTCCGCCTGGGTAGATACCACTGCAATGTCTATTTCTGCCGCCAAGCAGCAGTGTGTAGGCACTTTGTAACTAAAATAAAACAGTTTAGTCCACATAAAATCGCATTCTTAACAACAAATTTAAAATAAAACAGCCGTAAAAATACTAACCAATACTGACAACGAAAACAACATAAAAATGATGCAAAATACAGTCGAGGTATTCCCCGTAAAGCATAAATGAAAAGGATTGCCAACTTTGGGAGATTTCAATTCCCTATTTTTATTATTAAAATAGGAAATCCAATATTACGTAAAGCGTTGTACGAACCCTCTCCTGTCCCTGTAACGTTTTACAAGACTCCCCTCCCCCCAAATTGCGTTACGTAATACTTGAACGGCCCCTAAGAAGAATATATTAATAAAGTTTTTCATAATTTCCAAACATGATACACATTTAAGGGCAATACACACATAATTTACAGATGTATATTTATAGCACGATATACTTCAATACATCTTTCAGTAAAAATCGTCAGGAGACAAGACACCAGCTATAACGTATATTTTTACATCTTCGTATCTTAATATACAGAGCCATACGACAATATACATTTATATCTCATTACATAGATGCCGTAAGATGCTTCGGTGGTGTAGATGTACTGCATGCGCGGAATAGCGCGCTGTGAGGTCCAGGGTTCGAATCCCGGGTCGGGCAAAGTTATATTTGGGTTTTTCTACTCAGTATCAGCCCGCAGTCTTAAAGTTGTGTCCGATATGGCGATAGGCTCGCCACGTATCACATTATGGAACGGAACACACTTGGTGAAAAGTGAGTGCCCTGGTTGTGCCTCTGCATAACCCTTCGGGGATAAATGCGCGATGATATGGGTGTGTGCGTAAAATGCGCTTCCGTTATATAATTTTTTTTATGAGGAGCTAAAATTCATCAGCCATCTTGATACATGCTCGAAGCTTCATGCGCGCTCTTATCAACCGCAACGTAAATAGTTACAACTGTATGTTATTTTTCCTCAAATTACAATATGATGTATGTATTTCTCGTTACATCATTGGTTTATCCTAAATGGGCTACTAACGCGAGATTTAGGCAACAATTTCCAGGCCAGTCATCACTATTGTATGTTTTCTACTTTCAAAAACTTAATTCGTCCAGAATTGAATTATGCTTATGTGGTGATAAGCATTTTGAGGTGGAATAAACGCGTTAAAACGTTGGACGACGGGCTGCCATCACCCAAATTGCCGTCACTGGCTAAACACGGCAAAAATGCCGGGCATTTGGGCGAAATAGGGGATATTCCCGGGCAACTCTAAAAAAAAATTTTGCAACACAAATAAAAACATCAGGTTATTACGCATGATTTTTTAAATAAAATTTATTTAAATGTATCGCTTATCTATAAAAGTAAATGGATTTCCCCTGACAACAAAAGTGTCCGGGTGAAATCCCTGCGGAGGATCCTCGGACGCCCTTCAAACTCAGACAAATTCAGGGAATTCCGGACGGATAGCAGCCCTAGGCGTGTCTGACGTTCGTACATGCCGCTGCAAGCTCTGACACGCGCGTGCAGGTTCGTGCAGCGTAAAGCATTCCCGAATTAAGGTTGATTAGTCATATAGGCAGTAATACGATTTTACAAGTATGCATCTGTCTCTACGATACGTGATATATCCTCATTTCTTCGTTACATGCCAGTTTTAACACATTTGGGTATGTTTCACAAGTTTATTTTATAGTTATCGGATTAAACGGCTAATGTAGATATCTTTTTTTATTATCATTTATTTGGGAGCGTAGATTAGAGTGCGATTTCTGTATTTGATCAGCTTATAAATTTATGCGGCGAACAGCATTTACTCTGAAATTATTACAGGCGCTATATAAATGTGACCTCACACTATGCGCTACACAATGTGATACATATGATAGTATTAGGCAAATTTTTTTTCATTTATGAATAAGTTCAATATCCAAGAAGTTTGGCATGACAGCCGTGAAGTTCACAATCGCTAAATATAAAAAATACTCCTTGCTTCATATTGCATATTGCAAATCCATATCCAAGAAACATAATTTTAAGTCTTATGTCTTTGTAATAAATCTTAAAATGGATTGAATATATGACTAATGTAAAGCCCTCTTGTATATGTGATGGGATCCAACCAATAATGATACAAGCGGCGGGAGCGCAGTATCCAATGTTCCTCAGACTCTAGTCTAGACATCAGTTGTGAGTTTTATCTGAAGCGAGGCGGTTCATCAGACTTTATCGAGTGCATAATATATAGTAATAACATAACTGGTAAGTTTTTATTTACAAATAGTTTATAAACAGATACCAATTATAGTCTTATTTTTTTAACATAAAAATTAGTACAAAACAAGAAGTTTTAATGGGTTAGGAATAACAGATAAGTGTTTTTTAATCCTTTAATATATGTATTATAACGAGTTTGGCAAATTAAAAGATGAGCGTTAACTTTGTCTTTGTATAAATTCGTAAATCATTAAATTTACCTCACTGCGTGAACAACTGGTGCCGCTAGTGTAAGGCATATCTAAAGATAAGATTATCATAATTTGTTATTATATCTAGTGTTTTATTTATGAAACCGAGTGAACATACCCATCAAGCTACTTCTTTGATAAGCTGTTCGTATACAATTTCATTTTGTGCTGGGAAAAATTTATTAATAATTGAATACAGTATCTTGTAATTACTTTAATTGTCCGTATTTCGAGACATGTTATTGTTCTAAACATGATGTATTGAAATAAAAAAATACTTAGTTTATAGTCTAAGGGCTGATACTGGAAGCATTTTTTTTATTTAACCAGATATTTGGTCCGAAGAAGTTAATTCAACATTAAGATAGGCATTATGAACCAGCCCAAATTTTTCTGACTACCTAAAGGCTCTGATATTATGGTCGCTAATCACTGCCTCATTTCTCAAATGATCCAAATCCAGTTAAATTACTAACAAAATTCACACAAAGTAAGTTCGATCTGGTAATCGAATTTAGCTCGCGGTTTACAATGGACTACTACGACAACAATATTATCAAAACGAACAAAGGAAAAAGTAAATTTTGCACACCAAATTCATATAAATTTCGGCGGGAATAAGATTTATTTTGGCATGTGTTGACTATGTGAGTCATCGACAACCATTGACTTCAGACATTGTATTACTAATTTAGGTATTTTAAATATGAATTGACTTTTACAAACATGTTTTGATCACGTGGCTGAGGTAAAGGAAATGATGTTTGACAGCTGCATTGGTTAGAATTAGTGTTGCCAGACGTCCCGTATTTACCGGGACGTCCCGTATTTCAGGCACATTTTGAAATATCCCGGCGGGACAGACTATGTCCCGTAAATCGATCGATCTACGATTGACAAGTACTCACTACTCACGTACGCAACGTTCGCATTTTCGCATACATATAAATTCGACTCCGTTTTTAAATAAATTTAATAAACAGCGAGTTGATACCTGTCAAATTTTGGGACATATTTGATGATATTATTATTTAGATGTGTAGATCAAGATTTGCATTAAAATTTTACAACTCTTTTACCTGCGTAAATTTTAAAAATATCTGTTTAGAATGCATCTTAGGAAATAAAACGAAAAAGTTGTAAATTTTAAACATTGTTTTTTGGCTCTCCTGTAAAGTCCTGATGTTTGTCCTTTACCACATTTCAAACATCCACCAACGATCTCTGTTAATTGCGAATTACGAGCGGTAAATGAAAATAGGCTTATCTATTTCATCGTACCTAACATACATAACTGGCAACGTGCTAATCAGTTTTGCCTACCAAGTACCAAACGGCTCCTTAGTTCATTATTTTATCTCCCGTTTTGCTATGGAGGAAACTATACAATTAATTTTTCCAACTCCTCCCTATCTTTCTATTTGATTAATGTAGTTGCAGGATAATGACAAATTAGTTTTTCCTGAGACTCGCCGAGCTTCTTTGCTCGGTGTCATAAAATGCGTGTCACTGCTGATCCTGGCTTACAGGAGTTGTAGTGGTGGGTGTGAGGGCGGGAAAGTGTACAATGTACCCGCGGAAAGGGAAAAAAGGTTAACGCTACGTAGGATATTAAAGAATATGTTTGTTTGCCGAAGACCTAAGAATCCCTTTTCCTGCCAAATACCATTTCCCTAATATTTACTATATAAAGTATGATCATTCGTCAAAATGTAAATTAAATTTTTGGACCTGTCTGAGGCACTTCGACATTAAAAGATGCGATATAGTGCCGAATGGCATGTAGATATCATAAATTAATGTTCGGTTTATCGCGAGTGATGACTGTGCTGTCCAAGGTCGACCGGACGATACCGCCGCTCGTCGCAAACTGTGTTCGGGGAAGTCCCGCGGCATAAATTGTTTGTGTTACTGACGCTATAAATAACTCCTATGTAATATTAAAACTTTCTTAAAGGACAAGATTTATTAATTGCTAGACGTGCGAAATGTCGCGAATAGCTACTATTTTTATTTTAGGCTGAATTATTTCCAAACTGAAGCATTATCCAAATAACAAAAAAATACAAACACAAAGTAGGACCCTCCGCTATTCTTGGAAGTCGGTTAAAAAAGAAACTACTTACATACAAGTATTAGTCATTTGACCCATACAATTGAAATATCAATCATAATGCACATTTTTATCAATACTCGATATATTACGAAATCTTCTATTATTGGTCCAGCGTTCACCGGCTAAATCATTTTCTAGCAACTGCCCGTAGGTCATTGTAATGTGGTATCGCCATAACACAACATTTCAAGTATGTTATAAAAAATATTTGCATAGTTTCCCTGCTGTGGTAAGTCCCACAATATTATTTGAAGGCGTCGGGGCAAGATGAATAAAGCCAAACTATAGAGCTCGAAATGACAACGACTACTAGATACTGAAACACTAACTACAGCCCGAGAAAAGAAATCAGTGTAGGTTCAAACATATGAGCCGCGCCCGCGCACGCTTTCACCACGGGCGAGAACTATTTCGACACTGCGGAAGAGCGGAGCGATGGTCGCGGGCGCAAGCGGGGCGCGAAGGGTAGCGGTGTGTAATGCCTCCGTGTATTAGGGCGGCGCGCTATTAATTTTATATTTCTGTAAAACAGTAGGATAATTTACAGATCGTTAAGATTTTTTGTTTTGATATACTTATTAACTAAAATTACCCCTTAGTTGCAGCAGTAACTGAGGAATATGAGTGGTTTGGATGAACCATGTGGAATCCAAGTGGTGAAGGTGAAAGATGACCACACGTACAAGCTGGACGAGGGTGCGCTGAAGGAGATCCTGCTGCGCGAGGATGTGAAAGACCTGCCCGTGGTGCTGGTGAGCGTGGCTGGGGCCTACCGTGGCGGCAAGTCCTTCCTGCTCGACTTCTTCATTAAATACCTCAGCGCACCGGTGAGTACACGCTAATATACCGCATTTATCTGAGATAAACGTCAGTAAGAACTTTATAGCGTATGCACAACGCCTACATTCGAACAAGTAAATAAATCAGTTTCCTAAGTGGAATACAGTCCGGATTGGTAATGCCTAGGGCCGAGGATAAACAGAATTTGTGGTTTTCAAGAATACTCGCATACGATAGTTCACTTGGCTGAGTACGGCACTATAAATATTGCCGAAGTAACAATATATTAGCGCACCTAGTAATTCTGACTATACTATCATATAAAGCTAAAGAGTTTGTTTGTATGTTTGAACGTGCTAATCTCAGGAACTACTGATTCGAATTGATAAAATCTTGTAGTGTTGGATAGCGCCTGTCTGGCTGTCTAAACGCTATGAACTCAAAAACTGCCCAACGGATTTCAGTGATTTGGTATGGACATAGTTTAAGACCCTCAAAAGGGCATAGACTAATTTCTGTCCCGGGAAAATATGTTAGTCCAGAGAACTTTATCCCGGAAAAACATTCAGGCGGGAGTAGGCGCGAGGAAAAGCTAGCGTGTAAGATAAAATATCTTGTATTCCTTTCTCAAAATTGTCATAGCTGTCTATATTGGCTGTTGTACGTACATTTGACTGACCTGCTGCACAATAACTACGAAAGCCTCTAAAACATTAACATGTTTATAATATTATTAAGCCTCTTTTTCATTAACATGTTTCAGGAATCTCTTCGTAACAGCGGTCAGTGGTTAGGAGATGAAAACGAACCTCTCAGTGGATTCCGATGGCGAGGAGGCTGCGATCGCGAAACCACAGGCTTACATCTTTGGTCTGAGCCCATCAAAATCCTTTACAAGGGACAACCGGTAACTGCTAAGCGCTATACCTAGACTATTACAGAAATGACGTCAGGATAGTAATGTTGTTATCCTGATGTATGTATGACCCGATGTAAACACGCAATTTATATTTTAATAAGTACTTGGCACTATTTTCCTCTTTTCAGCAGTCGCTCGTGCGTGATTAATTAATATTATTATTTTATAAAATCTAAAGAGATATATCATGTTTATAGTACCAGCCCTATATTGTATACTGGCCTACTGCTCGACATTAGCTCCCCTATCTACCACTAAGAAGGGTTAGTACTCCACACTGAATTAGGGCGAGTTGGCAGACATAATAATGTTTCCAATCTGGCTTTTATCTCTCTGAGCGAGGTAGGGGAGACCGAGGAGGTTTGTGACAGAGGAGAGTTGTGACAAAGATGATTTCTCAGAACCTCCGACCGTTAGGGAACTGGCTACAGCGCACGATTGTTTCTTTAGAGAAACGCTACTCGATACTGTAAGCGCCAGTGGCGCACGGCCAGCGGTTTCGTAAGTATGACGTCTGCATGGAAAAAAAACTGAAAAGTAAGTTTTATATCAAAATTTTGATTGTATTTATATCGATACATATTATGTTCAGGTGGATTTGCTATTTTTTCTTATATTTTGCGGTTTATGAAGTTTCTAAGCATGGCACTGTATTTTTGTGTTTGGATCTTGTTTCGAAATTAAGCAATATAATTTTGACCAGGTCACGATTTCTGGCACCTAGGAAAGTTGTGACAGCGTGTCACAACTCTCCTAGGCTAAGTTCATTTTCTGATTACCTTGTTTTACATGCTTTTTGCAATGTTTGTTTTCTATTTATATGTATAAATTCGTTTGTTTTAATTAATTCTAATAACCTACTTTGACTTTAAAGTATGCTATAATTAAAATTCGTCTTTAAAATGATTTTTTTGTTAGGAACTTGTTTGGGATGCGGTTTAATGTTGAATGCTGAATTATCTATTTTTTGTTTTAGAATGCCGAAGAATTACACGCAAAAGACTGATATGGGCCTCGCTAGTATCAATATTTATGAATTGGCCTCTGAAGAAGTTGCTAATAAGAGGCCAAAGTCTTCCAAATGCCGCGTCCTCTTACAATCTCAACTCCATGTCTTTACATAGGTTTATTAAGAAGAAAAAGGCTTTTCAATATAATGCAAATGATGTGGCTCCGTCTATGAGTTATGTCAGTCTTACGTTATTTACAGAAGGCGGAGAAAATATATTATGCGATTATTTATTGACATGTGCAGCATCCAATAATGGGCTGACAACAAAAGAAACGAGAAGTATTTAATTATTTTGCTTTTATGTTGGCAAAAAATGAGAAGCCAGGAGAAGTGTAGCTCAGTGCCAGATCAAATGCAAAGTGGGTCCAGTGTCTGAAATGCAGAGGCTGGTCTCACGAAGATTGCACTGGGGGCGAGCTGCGATGTCTGTCATTTATTAATTTTTGCTTATCAGACTAGATTAAGATTTTTGACTGAATTTAAAACGACTGATCTCATAAATATGCCATAAATACTTATAAAAGATTTAATGCTTGATATGTTAATGTTTCATGTTATTTATAGTTCTTATAATACTGTCATAAATAAGTAAAGTATTTTTATGCAAAAAAAAGTTTATTTTGTTTATAATACATACACGGTCATTTTGACATTTCGAATGAAACCACATGAAACCACATACTCGTCTTCATCTTTGCTGACATTGTGCTAAAAATCACACATTAATAACTAATATTTTCACGAGTAATCCTGGTTTTAGTTATCTGATTATTTAATCATTTTGTACTTTAATGCGAATATGGCGTGTATGGGGGTGTATTTCTGGCTGGAAGTATGATGTTGCCGCTGCGACAAATTCTCTTAGAGTAGTAGTAGGCTTTAGGACGTGTAAAATTGGAATTGCTTTTTATTAATATTTATTTTGTTCGAAACTTATACTTTTTTATTTTACATCTACGGCTCAAGTAACTTATTGTAAAGTGTTATTTCCAAGTAGGTGAGTAAGTGGTTTCATTTAGTAAAGCGTTGTCAAAATGACCCTGTATGTAAATCTACTTGTCTATCAAATATAATCCAGATACACAGCTGTCACAACTTACCTTTGTACCTGTCACAACTTACCTCGGCGTTAGGAGAGTTGTGACAAAGGGAGTAGTTTCAGTTTTCATGGATTTTCTCAGAAATCATATACCTTTTTATTTACTTTAATGACTGTTTTCAAAACGATAAGGACTGAGCTATAATGAGGCATACAGTTCATAATCGTGGTATATTTCTTTCTTGAGATATGTTCATTTAAGTAAAAATTGTCACAACCTTCCTAGGTCTCCCCTACTATATATAGGCTAGGAAAGATGTATGTCGTGCGTGGGGGAATAATTTTCATTTAGCAGTGTTGGTTGCAGGTGGTGGTGTTGCTGATGGACACGCAGGGCACGTTCGACAGCAGCAGCACGGTGCGCGACTGCTCCACCATCTTCGCGCTCTCCACGCTGCTCAGCTCCGTGCAGATATACAACCTCAAGGAGAACATCAAGGAGGACGACTTGCAGCATCTACACGTATTGCATTTACTATTCATAGAATAAGGCTTGTCTCTATATCTGCTTTTATCTATACATACTATAACATAAAATTCTCAAAAGTTGTCTGCCTGTATGTGATCGATTTACTCAAAAACTACTGAACGGATTTTTGTACGGTTTTTACTAAAAGATAGTGCAATTCTTAAGGAAGATTTAGATAATAGTACACTACGGTTTTATTTCTATTGACTGAAATATAACGATTACTGTTGAAGATGTATTACGCGTGGTATTGTATATGAAAAAGGTTCAAATGCTTCTTAAGATTATTAAATTCTTACGCTTTTACTTTATCTTAACTATAATGACGACAATACTAATAGTTCAGCTGATAAAGGCAGCGGAACATATACCTACTTGTATTTCTCATTTTGATTTTGAACGAAACAGTGCGTTTATTCTTGAATTAAAAAATCTACTACTATATTAGTAATTACTGAAGTTGCTAAACATATTATATACGTATGTATACGTCGTATATATCCACGCCGCAATACAGGTGACCAACAGTCGGGATCGATGGCGTGACATCATACGGTGGAAGCTACTGAGAAGTGGTCGACCCTCAAAACGGAGGAGAAAGACGCAAGGAGGATCGCCATTACTAAAGCAACAAGTCATCTGTGTGATCAAGATGAGCATTTTTGTGAACTACAACGTGCGCTTATTTTATGTTACAGCTATTCGTGGAGTACGGCAAACTCGCTCAGGATCAGGAGACAGCGTTCCAGGTGCTGATGTTCCTCGTGCGTGACTGGCCTTACCCTTACCAGCATGCCTACGGAGCTGTGGGCGGCGAGCAGCTGCTGGCCAAGAGGCTTGAGGTAGGTACTAGCAAAACTGCCAACATAACCCAAACATTCAATTACAAACCTCAAAGCGATTCTGCATTCCATCGTCATCATGATATACATATTCATTTGTTTTTGTTGTTAGATCAATGCCAGTCACACTGAAGACATGAGAGACCTGCGAAAAAGCATTTACACGTTCTTCAATGCCGTCAAGGGTTTTCTGATGCCCCACCCCGGCTTCTCAGTTTCAGAGGAAAAGTTCGATGGGCGTTTATTCAGTAAGTTATTTATGCTAATAGACGGACTCTATTATTCGTATATGTATGTAGAGGTGTTAGATATTAATTGATAAGTTGTTTAACTAAAACGGACACTTTCATAGTACTCACATCAATCTAACATTTTTTTTATTATATTATAATTTATCAAGGGCCAGTGCTACCATCCGTGCGTTAACTGGTAAATAAAAATGTATTCTTATCCGATTCTCCAATTAAAATCTATTGAATGGTTATATTCACGTACCGTAAAGATACATTGATAACGAAGTAGGCAGCATCTCTCGAAGCCTCGCAACTCTTTAGCTTATATTCTAAGATCTTTTTCTTTAGTTAGTAATGATTCTATAAAAATAAATAGGAAATCTTCAAAAATGTCTGAAGCTGTCAGTTTCACTCTGTGTCATTCATACTGCACCTTAAATTTCAGGCATTCGCGACGAATTTAAAAAATCGCTTCTTGATTTGGTGCCATCTATATTTGGACCCGAAAATTTAACACCCAAAAATATCAACGGACAGCCCGTCAAATGCTGCGATCTCTTTTATTACTTCAAAACCTACATGAACATCTTCAACAGTAACGAGCTGCCTGAACCTGTCACTATTATGAAGGTATTTTTTTGAGATTGAAGTAGATATAAAAAAAATTAATAATAATAGAGTATCTATTTTTGATATTGTGCATATTAATGAAACAGAAAATAATACGAAAAAGGAATTCTATGAAAATAGTACAATTCCTTTTTCGCATTACTGTCGAGAATGAAGCTTGGTTGGGTTATCGCGCTATATCTCTTTCACGCACCCAACGTTATAACTCGGTGACGTCACCGTTTGCTATTACTGTTATTTAACAGCTTACACCCAATTCTAAAACTTTTATATAAATGTATTATAAAAAAATTACCTATCTTGTTATAGTGTACCTCGGTACACTCATAGCACCATTTATTAGTTTAGCAAGTTTCGTCAGGCGTGTGTATATTAAGTTCGTATCTTGCGTGCAGGCAACGTCCGAGGCGGCTTTAATGGCGGCGGAGCGAGAGGCGTGCGACATGTACTCGCGTGTGATGGAGGGGAGCTGTGGCGCGCGACAGCCCAGTGTAAGCGCCAACCAGCTGCGCAGCTCGCACGCGCACGCGCTAGACTGTGCGCGAAAAGCATTCGACGCCAGGAAGAAGATGGGGCCGCAGAAGGAGATCGATGACTGTTTCGCTAGAATTATCAATGTAATCACAATTCGTATTTTTCTATTGGTGCTAATTCAAACGTTGGATTATTGTAGGCTCTTTATTATGTATGAACTATCCTGTAAACTTAACAGATCTGAACAAAATATTCATTTTAGAGAAAGGTTCTTTCTTTGTTTACGTTTTAATTTTTCCTTTCTTAAATATGTTATAATTCTTAAGTAACAGTATAAAAATCTTACAGGATTTGGAATCACGATTGGCCTCCTACGAGGCACTAAATGACGCCAAATTTAAAAGCGCCATTGCTAACGCGAACAAAGCGTATGAGGATACCGTCCAGGAGGTGTGCGGAGATGCGGTGTTGTGCTTACATCCGACAGACTTGGAAGTGCTGCACCTGAAGGCAGTTACCAATGGGACCGAGTGTTTCGATTCACTTCACAATTCATCAGACGACGAGGAACGAAATGCGTTTTTGGAGGTAGCGACTCTTTTATGTTCGTATAGTTAGCTAGCTAAATAACGACAACAGATCTCTCATACACAATAAAATATCTAGATAATATACTAATTACAACTGCTTGTTTGTTCTTGGTTTTATGAACCAGTCCAAATACTAAGGCTAGTAAAATATGAGATGTGTAGAAACAATTATAAAAATTTTCCCTTTGTAGGATCCCATTACCCCGTTATCCCCTACAGATTAAGGAGCTGGAAAAGCTTCGTAGCTTTCTAGAATCTTTGTAGAATTTTGAGTTTATCTATTTACTAATTCGGAAGTAGATACGAATCTAATCAACAATGTAATCCTCATCCCACTTAACGTCAACAAGCAATTTGTAAAACTTTTCAGAGATTAGAAGGCAATATCAAAGACTTGCGCAACAAGAACGAACAGAATAACCTGGGCTTTATAATGAAGGCGCAAGAAGACTATGTTATGTATATTGCGAACTCGGTCGATGTCGGCTCTTTCTTCAGCGAGTCGCTGCTAAACAAGAAGCACTCCGAAGCCAAGCAGCACGCGCTGCACTCATTCAGATCCCACCGCAACATCGACAACGACGAGCCAGAAGATCCTTATATAGAAATGCTGGAGAAGGTACTGTATATTTATTTTCGTCACATTTATGTTATACGTTATTAATCCCAGTGGTCACATACATATGATAATATCAAATAGAGCCAGATAAATCCAATTGTTCTAAAAATAAATTTATTATAATTAAAGTTATATACAATTGACAGATTCAAGGTTCTATTTATATTTTTACACCATTCATGAATTCCAGAACATTAAGGAGCATCACAGCAAAAACACGCTGATCAACAGAAACGCGAACAGAACGGCTGTGCAAGCAGCCCAACATGCCTACAACAATCACGTGGCGAGAATGTGGAGCCCGGAAGTGTACTGTTTGCACCCAGATGACCTGTGTAAGGTGAACCAGGACGCCAAGAACGCAGCGCTCGAAGATTTCATGTCCAACAGAATCGCAGGAGACGACGATGACGAAGATCCCGATAGAAAGAAACTGATCGAGGTCAGAAGCTTCAGTCCTCTACAAGTCATAACGTACTAGAATTAATTACATTCCCGTTCACCAGGTTCGGATAAAGCTCGAATAAAATAAAGATTTTTTACGATCAGCGAATTTATAATCGATCATTATATATTTGATGCATTATTTGATGGTCTTTCTGATTAACGTCCGAGGTCCACTATAAAAGTACTCCCAGAATTTATACCTATCTGTAAAATACATGTCAAGAGTTAGTGATTTTTTTTGTTTTACCAGAGATCTTAGGTGCATTCTCGAACAGTAACATCGTGACAATGGACTCATCCGTAAAACTAAACTTGTAATGCGGTTTAAGTAATTCTGTAAGAAAATATTGTTGCTTATTGTTACAGAGTTTGGAACGCCGTTACAATGAACTGCGAGACATAAATGAATCCAATAACAAAAGAGCAGCGGAGGAAGCCTACAATCATTATTGTAGAAAAATGGAGACCAATTGTAAGCCGTCTCTACTTTCGATTCTCATCGTGCCGTGGATTATAAAAGTCCTCAAACAATTCCCAGACTTCCATGAAAATGCTAAATCGGGGGCGATTAATGTTTTCAAGTCGCGTCGACGTCATCTTGGCAGCCATTCCAGGGACGAGCACCTCAACAGACTTATAAACGTAAGTGCTTTAAGATTCATTCAAGGTTTGTACCCAAGCGTCTTGTTCGGGAGCAATGTTAGTCCAATAATTACCAAACGCTCTCAGATTACGAAGTTGTTCAGCCTGTGGGCTTATTAGAAGAAATTAAATTTCATTCACTAGTATAAGAGTAATTAATTACAAATTTGTTTTATCAATTGCAGAGATTAGACCAAGGATACGAAGAGTACTGCAACCCTCTAAAGGCACTCGCGAGAGAGTTTGGCCTGCCAGTATAAGAAGCCATAACCTTTTTAGTATGAAATAAAATATTTTAACCGTACACGTAACGTATAGAAGCTATTAGACCCACACATGTTAATAGGATATTATTGGAGTTAATGAAATAAGTAATCGATTACAACGACGTTAAGCAACATAATAAAAATATGAAATATCTGATTTCTGACAAATAGTAGAAATACTAAGTAAGTAATTACTCTGAGGTGATTACTTAGCACATGATCGTTTCATTTGGAGTTGACGTAAAGTTGTTTCTGGATTTTATTGTTAAATATTGACATTATTGTTTAAATCAGATTTGATCCCGGCATTATTCGCCTGCTGATGGAGGAAAACGTGTTGATGCAACGGCTGTTCATTAATGACTCATTAATTACTTGTTTAAGACTGAAACTTTTCAACATAAATGTGACATTGATAAAACATAAAGAAACAATGTAAATACATAAAGTTGTTTGTATTTATATGCATGTCGTGTACGCCTTACATTGTAACGACATTTAGCTTTAGATTATTATTAACGTTGTTATTGTAATGAATTATATGTTAATGTACGTAACGTTTGCGTTACCAAATAAATAAACACTACATAATAATTATTGATGGATTCTAACAATTGTGTGTTGAACTGTATGTGGATGTTATGTTGTAATTACTGATTAGATACTTCTGACGCATTTAAAGGACCATAATATAATTAAAATAAAATTTTATATTATCTTTACCATCTCTTTTTATTTTACTAACAGTAGATGATCACTTTACTATAATAAAGTAGGTGTTTGACGCGGTTTTGCCGTCGTTAAAGATAATTTAATTTTTCGTCAAAGAAGATTATATATTAACAATTTTGCGCTTAAGTGATGGCGACTCAATCTACTTCGAAATAGTAAAACATCAATGCAAAATACTTAATATTTTTTCCATATTAATATTTGCACGATTTTAAATCGAATATCAGAATATTTTCTATAAATATATTATTTTTGTATTAATATCTGAGGACGCTGTGACGTATAGTCATACGGACATTTCAAATAAGACAACGACTTATTAAGTACCAATTGGTAATAACTTTTGGAGCAAAAATTTAGACCTTATGTCCAGTCTATATTTAATTACATAGTTTAATGTCTTTGATTTACATTCATTTTACAATAATGAATCACATCACTAACTATACTTTTGTATTATTATAATTAATAGCTTTTACTCGCGGCTCCGCCCGCGTCATAAAGGTTTTCCGGGATAAAAGTCTGGCAGTGGCGAAGCGTCCATACAAGCCGATTCTTACCGGCTTCCCTTTTACATTTGTCTTAGTTTGTTTTCTGTTAAATTGTCCGCGATATGTTAGCTGAGGCTATTATTTTTGCCTCGGGTTACCTTTGGAAATATTTCACTCTTCGCCACTGAAGGCTGGCTATATGTTTTCCCGGGATAAAAAGTACACAAGAGTAATGAAGCTTCCTTTTAGTGAAAAAAAATCAAAATCGGTTTAGTAGTTCCTGTGTTTAGCACAGGGGTTCCCAATCTTGTGTAACTCGCGGCGCAGTTACAAGTTTACCAAATTTTCACGCGCGCCCTGTCCTAGCTAAGAATTTGAAGAAGACAGTCGAAAGAAATAGGTACCTACAATGATAGTAGTTAGGTTTGGTTGATCGAAACGACAATTAAAACACCACAATATAAAATTGACGCCAATATTTGTGGTGTCCAATAATTAGAGGATCGACTCACGGTGCCCCTCTTTCCTGTCTACGGCGCACACTTAAGGAACCGCTGGATTAGCGCGTTCAAACAAACAAACTTGAGTTTATTAGTATAGATCAGGCGATTATTCATTCAACATGGGTTTTAGAGAATGTGTTTTCGAAATTAAACAATCGTTGTTCATGCCATGAATAATAATATATTATTGAGTTTCATCAATCTATCAATTACATAAAGTTCATTATTTGTGCGCGCCAGTCCGTTGATGAATTTCATATTATGGTTACTAATATCTTCGTGCGGCTTCGTCAATTTTCTGAAATAAATAGCAATATTTGAGTGGTTGACAAAAAGTTCTCCCAACATATAACGTAGTACCTAACAGCTTCACGCCTTGGACCACTTTGAATATATCAGGCTTCAACAAAATAAAACAAATAGAGCTTCTGCCGCCTTCATTATACATAAAAAAATCAGGAAAAAAGACAATAAGGAATAAATAGATTAAATTATCCGAAAGGCCAGCATAGGGTTGAGAACATTCAGCTGATTTACTTTTGTGCATTTTACACTTATAAAACTAATTATTTATTCTGGTTAAAGATTAAGAAAGTATATTCAAATTATAACGGCTAATAGACCACAAAGCATTCATGTAGAGACCGCATAAATAAATAAGTTTCAGATCAATACAATGTTCAATACCATGGAATGCGATTACAGAACACACTCAGATTCAAGGGCGTCACCAAGGGAGGGCAGGGAGGTGCAGCTGCCCTCCCTAGAGATTCTAAAAAAGTCCCCAAATGTTAAGCAACAAAAGTCCTAAATCTGCGACTTGACTTGCTTGATCGATCATTCCCGTACGTCGAAACTCGAATGAATTCACCAATTCCATTCCTAATATTCCGTACGTTCAATTACGCTCTGCTCTGATATTGTTAAAGCGAGAGAGGGGGAGTAGGGAAGGAACATGTGCTCTCTACTTTACCTACAATTCATACTTTTCTCATTCTCCATATCAACTTGCCCCCCCGCCCGTAGCCTCCCCTCCCTGGGCAATCGGCTGGCGACGCTCTTGCTCGGATATTGCGTCCGCTAGAACTGCCTTAATGATGAATGAGTTGTCAGGCCTCGCTGCTGTCGTGGGCGCCAGAAGCGTCTTTTGTATTTGGGACCTATGGGTCTCTCTAATAACTAGGGGCTGGTTACGCGATAGAAATAGTAGAGGCACATTCGATACTCCAGAGCCCTATGGCTAGGCCCGCGGGGTAGTGGTCATGCCGCCGCGGATAATTAGCTAATAGCTCCGATATGCCCGAGTTTCTCGTGAAATGATTTTCACAAATAGATCTAAAGGTTATTTTTCAAAGGACGCATGCATGAATAATATAAGTACTTTATACTTACGCCATTCAGTTTTTCCAAAAATGGGTCGTAGGCTGGGTTCATTGTGTCGCGGCGGTGATTATAGAACTCAAGCAATGCCTTTTCTTTGGCCTCCCGGCGGTACCTCGGCAGTTTAGCTAAAGTCACTATTATCGGGACCACGAGCAACCACCACGGGCTGGCGGCAGTCATTTCATCCATGTATGCAATATATTTCCTGACAGCATCTCTGACAGCTATTTCATTGAGTGAATCATTTAAATTCTTCAATTCGTAGTATTTAAAGTCTAATATCTGCAAAACCAAGAAAAAATAATCATAATACGTGCTAGGGTTTGGGATTTGAACAATGTACCGAATATACCAATTCTATACAAAAAACGAACCGATTTTATTAGCGCACTGAAACACGTAAATTAAACACTCAAATACACTTAATGACAATCATTGTCCTCCGCAGTCACACTCAATCCACGGTTTTCGCTCCGATATGACTTGTAATTATAGCTCATAATTCGGTTATCGCTCTTGATCGCGTCGTAAACAAGACTGACTCATGGCGGCTGCGCGTCGCCTTTTATAACCGGTCGCCTGTTCCAACAGTGCCCATGGACCATTCTAGAAAGGTCCTAAATATCAAGTTTCCGCAATTGGAGAAGAATTGGGGAAAGTGCTTGTATCGGCGAATGTCAATGGGTGTAACAGTACTCTCGAACTTCATCTGGATGATGGTCCCACTATAATGTATTCCGGGATAATAATTACTTAGTGTATAAGTAAATCCAGATAAAGTAGTATTACTATACAAACTTTCATCTTAAATCCGTTCAGCGGTTCCTGTGTTTACTTCTTAGATCCAAACAACTTCATAATCTTTTACATTCTAATAATTATTTTAGTAAGATGTTAATAAACGATACTTACCTGAGAAAGAAGTTGTTTTTCAAAATCATTATCATCCTTATTAGGGTGAAAGAGTCCCAAAGCCTGGTTCTTTGCCAATTGGTGATTTGTCTTTAGATCATCAGGATGTAGGCAACATTGATCGGGATTCCAAAACATTTTCATATAATTAGAGTAGAAATCTATAGACCTTTGGAATGCTCGTCGATTTTTGCTTCTATTAATTGTTTCCAGACGTAAGAACTGGCCTGACATTGCCTGAAATGTGCACATTTATTTAGCTTTCGGGATGATACAATAAGTATTAGTAGATGTTTTATAGCATATTAATTAGGAAAGGTTATTTTTATCCATGACCTGGAAAACTGACTCAGAACCGCAGCCACGGTACACAGCCTATATAATGTATAGGTAACCTGCCCATAAACAACGGAGGCGATTTAATTAAACAATAGAACAGTTATAGTTGAAAAACAATTACAATTTGCATAGGCAATTTACAGACCTCGAGCAAAGAAGTTTTATACGGGTCTTCTGTATATTTTGATGGCTTATTGCGTTTACTTTCGAACGCGGCGAGAGTCTTTGTCTTAGCCTCTTCGTATTTGGCGGTGAACTGGTCATCATCCAAAGGAGGATCTTTTGAAAGCAAAGACTCCATTTCAGTCGAAAACTCCATTCGCACGCTGGATTCAAACATTTTATTGTGTTGTTCGTTTGTGACTTGAAGATTTTCAAGTTCCTTCTGCAAAACCTGCAAATAAAATAAATTCTATAACATGTTTATTTTGTTATTATTTAGGTATTTATTTTCGTGCATAATAAACCATTTGAATTGAATATCAACATGAATTAATAAAAAAAAAATTGGTTTTGTTATTTTGGTAGGCAAGTACTTTTTTTGTTAACCAATAATAAATAAGTACCTGAATAAATTTGATTCTTTCTAGATCCTGTTCATTGGGATATCGCTTTCTCTTGGCATCAAAAATTGTGAGTGCCGCTGCCATTGCGTCGCCATGAACTTCATCCAAATCCAGCGGGTGCAGGCACAGCAGGTTCTTTCCCTTGACACGCACAAGCACCGCGTCGTAAGCCTGTTTAGCTTCTTCAATGGTCCTACGCAGCTTGCCTTCATTTATCAGCACGAATTGTGGCAGACGTTCTTCCAGTTCCTGGAAATATAATTTTAATAATGGATATTCCGTGATCAAACGCAATTCGTATGCATCAAAAATACTTGAATTTTGGATATAAGGGGGTCTTGCTTAATCAAGAAGGATACCCACGTGAGTTAATTGTGCCAAGTAGGCGTTGGAGTCCTTCTTGGTGGCCATAGTTTTCTTGTCAGTGAAGGCGGCGTGCGCGTCGGCGAGCGCTCGGCGGTGCTCCTCTTCGAGCGCGTGGCTCGGCAAGCTCTGCGCGTCGCTGCTCAATCGCGCCATGCGCGCCTCGTACAGCTCGCGCCCGTCCTGCACCGCCGCCAGCAGCGCCGCCTGCGACGTCGCCTGCACACCACACGCCACACACACCATGACTTCCACATGCGGACCGAACAAGGACAGAAAGATACGCACGCAACTCGTGCCACTTTACAAATGAAAATATTCAGGTATCTCGTATTTATATTAGAGATCAAATGTCGTTACAAAATTGGTATATTGTTTGGCCCTCCTATTATTAATAATAATAATAATATCAGCCCTGTATTGTATACTTGCCCACTGCTGAGCACGGGCCTCCTCTACTACTGAGAGGGATTAGGCCTTAGTCCACCACGCTGGCCTAGTGCGGATTGGTAGACTTCACACACCCTCGAAATTCCTATAGAGAACTTCTCAGGTATGCAGGTTTCCTCACGGTGTTTTCCTTCACCGTTAAAGCAAGCGATAATTCACAAAGAATACACACATCATTTTTTAGAAAAATCAGAGGTGTGTGCCCTTGGGATTTGAACCTGCGGACATTCATCTCGGCAGTCCGTTCCACAACCAACTAGGCTATCGCTGCTTTTCTGGCCCTCCTATTGTAATCTCTTAAATCTATGTTAAAGTCATAGTTTACCTTCATTATGCTGTTTACAGACGGCGCTTTATCGCTATTAAATATCATCATGTAAGATTGGATGTAAGTGAAAAGATCGCGAGCTTTCACTTTTTCTCCATTCATCAACTTGGGAGTCAAGTTGGCAGGTGCAAATATTGAAGGCACAAGTTCTTTCAGCGCGTCTATGAATTCTTCATCCAGTTCTGAAAATATAACAAATGTTTTCGTAGAACGCAAGTATCCATTACCCTACAGGAGATGGAAAACATAACTATTTATAATTTATAGTAAAAAACCGACATTACCGGAAAGTTTCCCGGAGAAATTCTTCTTACGCACGCTGCGGCCAGGGTGCGGCATCAGGAAGCAAGTCACTTTTTCGAAGCAGGAGCGGATGTGTTGTCGCAGTTCGCTCAGCTCTGGGGCCATCCCTTTTTTAATCTGCACGTACCGATATGGTATTAAGAACTTCTTCCACCACAAAGATCATGACCTTCTCTACGAGTGACCGTTACTTCACTTGCAATCATTACCAAGCAACAAAACTTACTTTTAATCTATCTTCCAACAGCTCTTCACCGCCCTTCTGCCCGTACTCGTGATCGTACTCATATTGCCAATCTCTAATCAGGAACTCCAACACTTGGAATGGTTTCGTTCCATCTTCATTTTTAATCGCTTTGCCATATTGTGTAAACAGCTGCCAAGCACAAAGAAACATTAATTCTAAATTACTTATCTATTCAATACGCTTAATATAACATTTTGACTATAAAGGATAAGCTGACGCATTGAATATAACGCCGTAACATTGAATTGCTGTCCGTGTGACACAACACGGCTGGTGTATTATCGCGCACTTGCTTAGCGATCGTTAACGCCAGTGCCACTCCACACACATAGCGTGTAAAAATGAGCGATACGGGCATGCAAGTAACACGACAGCAGTGTGAACATAAGCTATACAAACGTTAACGTTGGATACGTGTGTTTAACCACACTGTTGTAACGCTTAATTTTACACATTACACTCGTGCAGCCTTGTAAACATTTTTTTTTTATAAAACGTTAGGTGATTCGTGGCATAATGAATTATCTAGTTCTCGTCTAACGCCAAGCCCTGGGTTTTCTTCAAGGTTTTCTTCATTAATACCTAAGCAGGTAGAGATAAAATACCCGACTCCCAGAGTCCCAGGCACCTGATGCAGCATCCCGATGACTGAATCAGGTGTAATGTCACTATACCAGAACCCTAAAGACCTATCTATGATCTAATAATGACACGAAAACTCAATAATGTTACCTGCAAATGTTGCAAATCGTCTTCCTTGATGTTTTCTTTGATGTTATATATTTGTACGGATGATACGAGTGTCGAGAGTGCGAAAATGGTGGAGCAGTCGCGCACTGTGCTTCCGCTGTCGAACGTACCCTGCGTGTCCATCAGCAACACTGCCACCTGCGAACACAACGTGGACTTCGTTAGAACTTTAATTACCAAATAAAGTTAAGAATATAATAAAATGAGGTTTCCAGCCAACCTTCTCATCGGAGGGTAGCGTAGCGATGAAGGGCTCAGACCACATCAGTATGCCTGTGGTATGCGGATCCGCGCCACCTCGCCAACTGAATCCAGCAAGTGTATTGTTTTCTGCTCCGAGCCAGGTTCCGTTCTCGTCGCGGATCTCCTCCTGTAACACACAGACACGTATCACAGAACTGAGCATTCGCGACGGAAGAAGCTTATCGTGGCGTATCGTACCGGCGAGGTGAGGTAACGTAGGAAGAAGTTGAGCAAGAAGGACTTGCCGCCGCGGTAGGCGCCAGCCACGCTCACCAGCACCACGGGCAAGTCTTTGACATCCTCACGAAGCAAGATTTTTTTCAGCGCCTCCTCGTTCAATTGGTACGTGTGATTGCTCGTAAGATTCACAATTTGTACACCGTGGCCTTGAATTTGGTTATCTACTGCTAATAAAAAGAAAATGAAACCTGTATGTCACAATTAAGATTATGATAGTTGTATTAAGTTTGCCCACCGAGCTCTTACCCTCTGATACGCAGTTATAAAAATCGAAACAAATAGCCACACGCTTGGTGAAATACTTATAAGTAAATATTAAATGTTAATAGGTATTATGTTTTTTAAACAACTGAATGAAGAAACAAGAGCAACTAATCGCTTGCCTGATGACTTTACAACTGAAATGTGTTTATCATGCTTTTAATTTCAAAAAAGATTTTACACGATTGCAGCACAGGTAGAATCTAGAAATATAATAAATACCAGTCAAAATAAATTAAAATGACCACAAAAATTACTTTAGTTAAGTAGCAAGTAGGGCAAATGTCCTAATAATAAGAGAGCTCAGATTCAATTTGCGATTGAACAAATAAACCGAAATTAAAATTACCTGGAGCTTCCATTGCGAGAATTGGTTAAAACAGAGTTTGATTAATGATTTGGTTCACGAGGTGTATTTGAATATTGTTCGCTAATTAAATATGCTTTCGCTATAAACACAAAAGTACCACTGACGATGTCGTGTTCCTATGGGCCTTTAAATAGGTTGTAATTTGTAATTTATTTATGTGCCTAATATTTCCGCAAACCGCACATCGCTGCAGCGTCAGAACAGCGGTTGGCGCATAGATAAGAGCTTCGCTACAGTGTATATCTACTTAATGTGGTTCACACGAAATGATATTGGGGAAATTTACAAATTTTAGGACGCATTTTTATGTATATTCCTTAATAATAATAATATGGAACGGATCTGTTGCGGGCCGACGGTGAGTGCCGACACCGCGTACTCCAAATCAACAGAGGCTAAATGAGACGCCCTAACCCTTGGCTTGCCTTAACCGTCCGGTTAGGGATGAAAGTCGCAAGAGCTAAGAAACTTGAGCTCTAGGGTGGAAGTTCTCAATCTACGTAATGACGAGGAAATAATGAACATCTCTCGACATTATTTCGCAACCCTTGGCATACGCTGCTTTGGATCACCGTCTGCTTTGAATTTAAAAGATTGAGGTATTCTACTTGGTAGGCGTCCCGCTGTCTCAGTCGACAGCCCGTCAACCAGCCCAGCTAAATCACATCCGCAGACCTAATATAATTCTTATCTACTTTGCAATAGTCTTTGGACTTCGGAGTCGCTGCTCTTAGCTGTATTACTCCTGTAAGTATAGACAGGGAGAGTATTTTTAAAATTTGCCACCGAAGGGCCGGGCGATGACAATAAAAGGTAATTTTGAACGAATAAGTCATCTCTTGTTTATGTTAAAAATATATACCTACTAATATATTATCATTATTCAGTCAACTCAAGTCAAGTAATATTTTGCAATGCAGTAAGTCATTACCAGAGTCTAAAATTCAGTTTTAGCTTTAATTGTTGCTGGGGTACCTGAGTATTTTTTTATACTTATCTGAATAAGTCCTTGTAGGTGGGCATTTTAAGTTCTAAGTAAAAACAGTAAGTATTCATTATTCTACCGCATTAATTTCATCCTGAATCAACCAGAATATACTCGAAAAAATACATGCGAATTTGTCTGCAATTCTTCAACAAAAATATTTTGTCTATTGAATTAAAACAGACTACTAAAGTTATTATCATGAGGATTTTCTGATCAAAATCATTTCGAAGCTTGGAAAATTTATAGTACATTTTGTTTTAAACTGCTGTCTACCCCTTAAAAATAGAAAGTCGTGATGCTACGTATATATGTGGGAACTATTGACTAATATCCGCAACGATATACTATGATAATAAATAACAAACCGCACTAACAGGATACCTGTCGATAAAGATGTGTACCGCAAAACTGAAGGACGTTCCCTTGTGGCACAAAGTGGAAATACCCATCGTGTTTCTACTACCTAATTACTTATCCCACGATAACTTTAGGTTGCCAAATTCTATGCGTCAAGTCGAGTAGTTCAATTCCAAATGATACTTACAGCATTTTTCCAAGTTTGTATTTGCAAAGGTTTAGATAGGCATACCTAAATTGCTGGTAATTTAATTTTTTTTCCCTAAATATTTCAAAATTATGTTTCGTATTACACTACCTACTAGATTGTGACTAAAAAATCCACATCATATTTTTAAAAAACTTCACAAAATATAAGTATTCACGGGGTTCCACACCTGCTTTTGGTCTAGTTCATATCAAAGCGATGTTGCTCTGCTCTGAAAACCTTCTAAAAAACATCAGGTATTACATTATTCGGCATAAACTATTAAATAAAACACATATTAAATTATAAGTAATAAAACGCATTTAATATTTAGAACATCATGCTAATTTTAATGTATTCAAAAACAATTAGTACGTTTTCTAAACGGCCATAAAGCATTTAAACAACGTCATGAGATATGAATTCTATTTAAAAGTACAAATATTCGTGGTGCCGCAGCATAAGCCAAAATACTTTAATAAAATATTGCGTGTTCTGTAAAACATACCCTTCAGATGTCAAAGCTGACGGTGTACTCATGTACACCGTACTGGGGGGTCGACGGTTACGCGAAACATTTCGTAAACACGTTAAAACACGAAATGCACTCTCTCCCTCACAAACATAAATAACGCAAACATCCAACTGATAGATACATAGGTTGTTTCATACTTCATAACGCTACAATTTTCAATTGCAATTTCATGAATGCTAGTATACTCACACATTTTGATGGCGTACGTAACAATTAGACCACCTCCAGTTTTAAATTAATACCAAAATAAATACTAATATTACAACATTGTATAAGTAAAGGGCGTTTGAAATCAGACACCCCGTACGGTACATTTTGAGCTCGTAGATCAGTCAATGGGTCCGTGTTCGCTCTCTTGCCATACAAAGCGTTTGCGGACTTACAAAACAGTAACCAATGCGATTCATTTTAAACGAAGATGACTCGAAAACACCCGAAGACATGTTTGTGTTGTAACCCAAATTATAATTATAGTGTTCAGTTCAACCCGTTATAGAAAAAGAACGCAATCAGAATTGATTTTATCTGCAAATATTGAATTTAAATTGAATTTGAAATTACCTATTGCATTGACACTTTGAACTTTTGTATTATTGGAGCAAAGTAAAGTGGGTATTGAACGTTGACAAGAGTTTTTTTTTATTTGATGTACATTGAAAATTATTTCAACTACTTGAGGGCCATCCATAAATGCCGTCACAAAAAATTTCATGATTTTGTTACCTCTCCTCCCGCCCATGTCACACATGGTCAAGTGTGCGGGAAGCCCCCTCCGTTGATTACGGCACTTACACTTTAACATATACCTTTTATGTATAGGTGTATCAATTTTGCAGTTATCAAATTTGGGACAAACCAGAACACATACTAACAGGCAACATAGTGAAACGCAACACAATTAAGAATTTAATCTGTCATCTATGACAATGTAGGAATGCAAAGAGCGATATACGCAAAACGGATATTTCAGCAAGCGCTTAGACCAGTTCCTGCGTGCAGCATGTGACCAAAATAACCAAAAATAAGATCAATAAGGTCTCAATAACTCTACATTACAATTCGCAGGAAAAGAACACATATCGTCTGCAATAACACGAAACAAATGATCATTTGTAATAGTTAATGTCCTTCACGTACTTCCAAGAGCTAACAAATTTAAAAAGCTCATTCGTCGCCTTTACTCTTATCATAAATACATCGCTTATTACAAACTACGGATATTACATTTGCCATCGTCGACATTTACACGTAACGCACTTAATACAAATATTACATTTCATTAAACACTAACCCCCTTATTCATAGACGTTATTTATTAAAGGACGGAGCATTGCTGTGATAACAAGTCTGTTTTTCAACTTTGTTTATCTGACAGCTTGCTGTTTGTTCAGCTTTGTTTATCTGACAGCCAACTAGATTCAAGTTGTATTTCAAGTTTAGCCAATCACAACGGACTACGCACTGCGAAGGCTGCCATGCCGTCAGCACTGAGAAACAGACTTGTTATCACAGCTCCGTCCTTAGATAAAAAACGTCTACGAATAAGGGGGTAAAAATCCAAACATAATAACATGTAGAACACAAAATAAATATGTGGACATTAATTCGCATTCTTACCATTTACAATTCAAATATAGCTTTACATTTTCATTCATACACAGTAAAATAATTTAAAACATTACTCATGCTTTCAATGTTTATAAATTCAACTTTTAAAGCCTATTTTACAACGTTCTAGTGAATGTTATTGGCCAGTAAACGTACAAGACAGTAAATGCATACATTGATTATTTTGTTTACTATTATTTGGTAGTTTGACTTTTGTATTTGGTCACCTTACAATATTTATTTTTTATACTAATGTTTCGAAATGGGCTTTATAATAATCAACAGATGACAATTGTGCCTCACATAGGGCGAGGTTCCGCCATTTGATACGTTATCCCGCCCAACCTTACAATATATTCGACAACTACCGTTTACTCAGACACTGAAACGGACCGATAATCTATTGTATTATGTGCGTCACAATGCAAGGGAGCAGTAGGGCAAGAAGCGTGTTGTATCCGTATGTATGCCTCACACCTACACCATCTTTATCCTTATCACAACTAACAATGACCCTTCCTTACATTCCAAATTTCACATCCATTACATTCTCGCCACTGAACCTCAGGTTTCATTTATAAAGGAATACGAAAATATTATGTCTCATAACTGTACTTAAAATATAATGTAGAATTCATTTACTGAGATGTCATAAATAACTTCCCATTTTGTCCCTCCTTATATGCCGTTTAATGTTTTAAATAAGTAAAGATTAATTGTCGATTTCACGCAGTGGTTATAACAAATTATCGGATACATATATTTTTTCACTACAAAATTATATAATTATAATTATATGAACGTGGTTGATAAAATATCATAAATTGTGAAATACAGTCAAGCGTCAAGTCTGGGTTAGAATACAACAATGTCGTACACCAGGCATTAAATTTTTATGTCGCAAAGATTATGTATGAGTACTTTATTACGATCCTATTAAAAAAATCAATTCTAAAATCAGATGTTTTATGTCTTGTATTTCTATTTAGGCTCATTAAATCTAAATTAAAATTATAATTCTTTGCAAAGTACAAGCGCTAAGAGCTAATAATATTAATGTATAACTGCGTAATGTTTTACATAAAACTTTCTTTTGCTCATCACATTCGCTTTAATATAAACCAAATAAATGTATGTTAAATACTAATGAAATATTTTTCATACAATTTGCAATTTTTAAACAAAACTAATTTTAGCGAACTGTTAGGAATGTTTACGCTGGCCAAACCAGTCGACTAGATTTTGTAAAATATTATAAATTGTAGAGATCAATTATTAATTGAATGTCTATAATGAAAAATTTAATCGACATAAAAATGGGCTGTAGCAAAATACAAATTACCCTTATTATGATTGTGACGATAACTTCACGTTCCCTTTTGTCTTTTATCGGCATTAGTGCCAACCCTACTCTATGTCGATAATTACTGACTAAATTAAACTCAAACAAATATGTAACAAAGTTGAATTCAATTAAGCAACGTAAAGCGCGTTTTTACTCTACGAAATACTTGTTATTTGATTGTTAACAATGTGTCCTTCAAATCGTCCACTGTACAAAAAACTGGGGTTGTAAAAATTTTGGCTACGAAGCATCTAATGTGATCTATAATGCTACTTGCTAATCGAATTAACTGTATAATTATCGATATATAAACAATTATACTAAGTAAATAGTTGAGTCTGCGGGTCCATCGGTTTTGTTTAGAAAATGTCAGCCGAAACGATTTTACCATACACCTTGTGAGGATGTCGATAGAATGGATTCCTTAAATAAAATATCGATGTTTGTGGTGCAAGCGATGCTAGTGCGGCGGGGTGTGCGGGGGAGGATCGTTCAGCATACACAACCACTCTCGTTGCCTTCTTGTTCCGAACCCATCGGCGACTGAGTCTGCAAGTCCACAGCTGAAGGTAACGAGTTAAGGAGGATATTTAAAACCTGAAAATATATGAATATGGAATTTATATGCAATAACAATAGAGTCTATTTTTATTACATTGTGCAAGTGTCGATGGTGTTTCCAAAATAAAATCAGATTATCTTATTCACAATTGAACATCGACATAAATACGTTACATTGAAGTGTTTTTATTATTTAATAATCTTCAATGGAAATATTGGGCCATATCTGACTTAAATTACCGAACATTATTGATTATAGTAGGTATGTTATCGATCCTATGTATCAGTAAAACTTAATGATTTATGTTTACGCGAATGTTAGACATTGAATGAAAATATAGTTTTTGGATTTTACCGCAGTTTTTAGTATTTAATTATTCCCGAAGTGTCTAAAACTTCGCAGCTTACACCAAGATGTCAATGAGACTTGCTGGCTTGTTTATTAGAACCATTTATACATACGCAATATTAACACATCACTAGTTTATCCGAGGATCGTGTAATAACGTACAAGCTCATACGACCGTCAAAATACTTGCGACAATTATTGCGAATGTAACTCTATATTTATATTCTACAAAAAGCCACAAAATTAGCTGCATAATTTTAAAAACTTTAAATGCTAAACCCATGGCGTGCGAGGCTTTTCTGATTTTTGATACAAGTTTACGAATAGATACGAATTATTGTTAACTAACTTATTAAAAATAATAGACTCGAATTGAATTACATTTTTTAAGTAACATCTATTTACGTCCATAAAAATGGTGTGATATAAATTATCCGTGTATCCGTATCATTTACTCGTATTAGTGCTCCGAAAAGTATTGTTTATTCTTCATTATAAAACGTATTAAATTTTTAAAAATTATTACATAATACTCTGAATTCGTAAACTGTCAAAACGCTCGCTCGCTCCAGGAACATGGCGTCGATTTACTAACATGACGTCACATGCCTGTAAACATTAAACATATTAGATTGGCTCGCAGATGTTTACAAGCAAATGAAGCCCACGCAAATTTCGAAAAACGAAACGATTTGCGATCACGTGGTTCCGACAAAATAAATTAACTTTATTTTGGGTGTTATGGTTAAAATATTATTTAAGTATTTTTATACGTGTTATTACAAATTGATTTTAAACTCTATATTCGACAATGGCAACGAATAAGTAATTAATTATTTTTCATACTGTCAAATAACCTATTATGGATAGTAACATCAGATGAGACTTCACTTAATTATAAACAATTTGTTATTAAAATATCGCCCATTAAAAGTAGAGTACATGATATGCAAAGTAATAACCCTATACCTTTATAAGTATTTCGTTTAATAATAACTTTCCTGTATTAAATTTATATTTTATCCCACTGCTGGCACAGGCCTTCTCTACCACTGAGAAAACGCTTTCTTAATATTATACATTTAGTAACCAAATTATAGAATAGCAATTCAAAAAACGACGTTCTTAAAAATATAACACAATCTTACTAATAAAAAATTCTCAGAGATATGCTTAGCTAATGGCAAATTTACTCGATCAGCTGTAATTTAAAACCCGCCATCTTGCCTCTCAAGGTTTAAACTAGGAACCGGTGAAGTTTTTGACAGCTATTGAAGCAATTCTTAACCACCTCTTAACGCTAAAACAAGTTTATAAGTAAAACTGATAGGCTTAGAATAAACCACAATAAAATTAAAGAACAAAATAGTTATTTATAAAATTTATTTAAATTCAGCGTGATATAGAAATATTTACATGTAATATGCAGTTAACATTACATTTGCAGTGTTGAATTGTGAATTGACATTTTTATATCACGTATCGGTCATATAATATTCAATTATAATAATTTCAGAATATGACACACTTTTATTTGCCAACAATTATAATTAATCATTAAATAAATATAAAATCAATACGTAATATAAAAAATATTAACTGTACAAAGTGTTTTGAAGCTATAAAACTTCAGTTTGATACGAAACAAAATGTTACGTAGTTCAACCAAAATTCGTGTTTTTAGCTGAATATAGCCCCGGAAAATAAAGATCATTTCATTTAAATTATAATGTACCTACATTTAATAATTATCTGAATTTCATTAAAGTAATAAGTTAATTAGGCAACAGTTTTCAAAAGTAAGCCAAAATAAATTATTACTAAAAATAAAAGTAATTACTAAGTCTTAAGTAATTATGACTGTGTCTAATGCTTGCCAAATATTTTCCAAAGCCTTATCTGTATTATGTCTATGACAGAAAATAATTCCATTAAATATGCAAAAATAATTTAATTTACAAAATAAGCATTAAAGTATATTTATAGCAAATAATATTAATTATAACATCTATATTGCTCTCGCTGTAAGTCGTTGACGTATGGATATGACGTGGACCGTCCATAGGTCCAATATTTAATGCATTTCTGAAAAGTGACAAAATAATATTTAAGGGCATCGATATATATGTACTACGTACTAAATCTCGCGTTCCATATACTCATTGTGTTAGACTCAACTGTACTGCAATCTGGACACCTCACTTTAATATGATTTCAGCATTCACAACATGTGGTTATGTATTGAGTGGCGTTCATAATATACGAACTATATCAAAGTGTAAACCTGGATGTAAATAAAAAATATTTATCAAATAAGTAAAATTATTTGTTGTTCAATAAATAGGTTATAACAGTGGCGTTTTGGTTGCCGTTTTAATTCAGATTTTGGACAAATAGTTTATGTGGACGTTCGTGTCTATAGAATATACGTCAATGCTTAAGAGGCTTATCATTGTATCATCACACATTTCATTATGTGCGAGACTGCAGATAATCCACGCCATACTCACCGTACATTTACTTTTATCATTAATGAAACTGGTTGGAATGCTATTATTAAATAGAACTGTGCCACAATACTTATATAAAATTAGTCGTAAGCTAACAGTGAAATCTCACTAACATGTTTTCGAAATCATAAGTTTTCATTCTTATGCTAAGTAAATAAATAATACTAATTTAGAGTGACCGCGGGACTTCGATATATATTTCATATAGATTTTATTTATGTAATCGATTTCTCTCAAATCTTGTATCGTTATATAAAAGTATATAAACTGTAAATATATAAGAAACTTTAAATACCAATTGAATTAAATAGCCAGTAGGCACAAGTATCGATAGTTATATTAATATCGATAAGTATATCGCACTCTTAATAAAATAATGACCCATTTCAAAATTGCTAATTTGTCGAAATCGTCATACAACTAATTTCAATTTGCGGCCTTTTATTTTTTTCCCTTTTTTTTCATGCATTTCATTTATTACCTACCTTTAATAAGCTCAATTTTATAGCAACTTCAAAAAATAGGTAGCAAACAAAAATTTGTTTTCCGACGACAGCCACAAATAATTATCAATTTTGAAATAGGTATTTTATTGAGAGTGCCATATATTCCTTACATCAACTTTCCATACAACAGTAGCAAGGTGAAGTTTTCCGAAAGGGATCCTGAGACAATATAAAGGTAATATACATGAATGTAGACGGCAAATCTTTCTATTGGTAATTACATTCTACATAAACGAAAGCCTGCAGGAATCGGTATATAGACTTTGTCCTTCAAACCGGAAAACAATAGTGACTACACACTGCTCGGCAGCAGAAATAGACATTGCATTGGTGGCTACCCAGGCGGAGTCTCACATATGAGACCACCAGTAAATTTTATAAACAAAGATTTTCAAGCCACTGCCATGCAATGATTACTACCAAAATATGCATCGATATATTTTTCACAATAGCATTGGTATCAGTTAATATCCCACTGGAACTTCGCTACTGGCTTTTATTCTTACTGTATCGGGATTAAACGTACCGTCCCGCGTACTATATACAAGTACAGAGCATTTCTCACAAGATCGCCTATCATAAAACATATATGTACCTAATGGTAAATCTATAACATAATTTTAGTTTTAAGAACTTAGCCATATGGCAGATTTAGAGATGTGTGCAGACCGAAAGAGACGCTAGCCTAGTGCTATTAACATTTATATTACAACGGTCAAATTGGATCGGCATTTAAAATCACCTGTGTTTGTTTCTGAAACAATTTTAGGCCTTGCGAATTATTGTATTCAAATAAATATTTTGTTGAAGCTTGTATACGGTCTGCATCTCACCGCGTCACCGTTCAATGATAGAATATTATTGCCCAAGCAGATTCAGTCTTATAATAACTTAAAGATAAAACCTGCCTAGAATTAAACAAAACAAGCTATACATGGTAGATATCGTATTAACATCACGTTTTTTATTATATATATTTTTATATAGGGCTTTATAGGTGAATATAGTGCAAAACTTATACCAAAGTATTATAAGGAAATCGTGCTGCCTATGTATTAAAATGCTCATTAATCTCACAGCTAACCAACTCTTACACGTCGACAATACATTTGTTTTAAATGTCGTGCTCACTGCTCGATTCACGTTACTATTTGTATTCGAATATAATATACGCACTACACTTCTTACTTTTACGGCTATACATATTATTTTAAAGCAAGATTTCGTTCTGAAACAATGGAGTTAATGTACTGATACTCCCTGACTTCTTTGTATATTTTTTTTTAATTCAAAACTCAACCTATTTTTTAAACGATAGAAGCATAATTACATGGAATACAAATAACCACGTCCTTATCTAATATCTACAGTGGTAGCACGAACCAGATCGGCAACAATGTACTGTCGAGGCTTAGGGCTCAGTACACACTGCATCAATCAATGATGTCACTGGACATGGTCAATGAAACATACCTTACTGTAACACATTTGACGAAAATATTTTACATCAAACACTAGCCTCGCACTGAGCATCATCATCAGTCGCAGGACATCCACTGCTGACCACGGGCCTCCTCCAAAAAATTCCAGATAGACCTATTGGAATGGGCCCGCATCCAGCGACCTCCTGCTACTTTTATGAGGTCATCTGTCCATCTCTTGGGTGTCCGACGCCGCGCGCTCGGCATAATCAATCTCAATTTTGTCTTTTTAATGTTTGAATTATATATTTTTACATTCATATCATGTTTAGAGAAAGTGCTGTCTCATCGTAGACCCTTTAATTAATACATCATTGACTGATACCTGGGCGTAATATGACAGTAATAAATTCCAATACACGGTGTATTTAGCGCAGTGGTCGATAAGCAATGGTATGGTTCGGCTGTCGTCATTGTCCGCCACAAGAGTCCGGTGTGGTGTCCGGCGGTGTCTGACGGTGTCCGACGGTGTCTGGCGGAGACTGACGGTGTCCGGCGGAGTCCGGCGGTGTCCGGCGGAGTCCGGCTCTAGCACGCGCAGCCGCCGTCCGGCTCCTTGCTGTCGCCGGGCGCCTGCCGCAGGATCACCTCGTGCACTGGACACACGCTTCATTAAGGAAATAAAACTAGGCTAACCAAGGGAAAATAAATACAATCATACGCGGACCCGTGGCAGAACGATATCGATGGTATATTTCAGAGGGAAAATAACTTCTAATTGTAATGCGTAGACACAAGCAGTACGTGAAATAGATTCGTGATAAATATTTCTTTAACTAAGTATTCTACTAACATTTACGATAGACGCAAATCGCGATTAGGCTTTCATGTATCTGAACATCATCATAGAATAACTTTATAAATCCACGGGCCCACGTATCAAGAACAAAAGTTGTATAGGTAAATGAAACGAACTCTTAGAATCATAAAAGATCCTACCGCATATTCCAGAGTTAGTGATGTCTATAAATAAAAGAAACAAGCCAAACAAAATAAATATGAGTAAAGAAATCGTAGCGCACACATATTGGAATTTGTCTTGACTTATTTTAATTCGCAACTGAACTCTTTTTCGACAATGGTTGTGTAAAAGAAAAAAACTATACAATCGAATGTATTCTCTTTGTTGGCAACAATAGCCATTTTTGTAATATAAATGAATGATAAAACTGCCTGGGTAGCAAGTTGTACTGGAGCGCGGTATGACTACCGCTCTGAGGTCCCGGATTCGAATTCAAGATTGGGCTGATATTTCTTTTTTTAGGCAGTTTCAGTCTGACATTTGACCCTGATATGACCACCCATCCTGTATCACATAGGACGGAACACACAGAAGAAAAGTGAATACCCTGGTAGCACCTCTGTCTACCCCTTCGGTCATAAAAGCGTGACGTGTGTTTATTTTTGTCTCCATCGTAAAATAATACAAATTTATTATCTTCAAAACCATTGACACGCGAATTAAAAACATTCAGACAAATCCAGCATGCAAACAAGAATTAGTATGCAAGCGTAGTTAATGAGCAATGTACTACAAACAGTAAATAAATACTTTATAGCAATTGATAGACATAAATGAATATAAACGATGACAATATGTAAATAATTAGTACCGTTAAATTTACTTACAACACAGACGTTAGAGTTTAATGTACCACCACCGTGACACTAACCGATCCGCGGCACGTCACTAGTATTAGAATATGTGGAAATGGCTGCTGGGATTTTTTTTTTATTATTTTTTTTTAATTTAATTTGATGGAACCTATTTGATTACAGCTTTAGATGAAATAATATCCACGCGTACTCATAGGCAAAATACTAATTACATTGTATGTAAATTAGGTTAGAAATGTATAAGGTTTATGTTTACTGTATTAAAGGTGTGGTGAAATAATTCGGCTCAGTGGGTCCATCACGTATTGGTACCTCTTTGTAAACTAAAAAAAAAAAAAATGTGCGACAGCTTAATGTTAATTACTCTTTTATCAAGTTATTTTTCTACTACGCCTTTTAGCTTTTAAGCACATACTTACATTATTTAAACATAAGTCTTGCTTCGTTTTCTTTTTATAAAACCTAACTTCGCGGTCTTCTCCGCGAACATACAAGCGATAAGTTGTTTGGCGCCGGCTACAACTAGTGGGGCATTAACATTTGTTACCGAGCGACATTTTCCATTTTTACATACCAGCGTGGATCGTCATGAGCAAGACTTATTTCCCATCAATAATCTATATATATAAAAATCAATCCCTATTTTCCTTGGTCAGGAGAAGGTTTTTAAGAAAGAAAAAATTGCCCGGAAAATTTGAAAATTTAACGAAAATATTAATTTTATATAACTGTCAATTGTTTGAAATAACTACCAGCGATGGACAGAAAGCGCGCTGCAAATTCATAGTTAAGATGGGACAACGTCTGTCGGGTCAACCAGCACTAATAAAAAATCCTACTAACCTACTAAACCCGCCTTATTTCATTAAAAACGTCTCTGAGAGACAAGCCAAGCCACACTGTACTAGTAATATAATCAATTCTTACTCCAGCAGCTACATCCACACATTAACGAGCGAACAATTTTGATTAAATCACCGGAAAAACGATCGTATACCAATCCGACGGTTAACCAATCACACTAGCGATAAACATGTATATACGTATATGCAGTGATGGACAACTAATTAGGAATCATTTTTATAAAATATCTTAGTTATATCACCTTCGACTGGCATAGTTCGTTGTATTTATTATTTATTTATTTATTTCATATTTGGGAAACAAACAGAAAATATCAAATATAAATAATTAAAGAATATGTTACAGAATCCAGCAAAGTTTCCACTAATAAATAACAATGCTGTCCTAGTGTCCAAGAAACATATATGTATATCGGTACAAATTTTATATAAATCATCACTATAATAATAAAAACGATAAATTCAAGTCGATGGTTACTGTATTCTATCTAGTCATCTAATAAGGAACATTTATTTTTAACATAAGCATAGAAATGAAACGATAAAACATTTAAAACGTCAAAATAAAAAAATTCCCTTATACTGATCTAATTATTTGTCCACCACTGTTGTGTGCACGTATGAACGGGCGTGATACCAATGTGGCCGTAAAACAAAAACTCTTAAACATATACTTCGCTGTGTCAAAAAGTTGAAATGACGCAAACTTTAATGGACATGCTGATAACAGTTTTTAAGAGACGGAAACTGATATTCAGAAAATTCGAATCGAACGAAGTATTATTTATTTCACAAGAATAAATAATCAGTTATGAATACCATTCCAATTTTCGGAATAACCCTCATACGACCCTAAAACCTTCATAATTTAATCCAAACGGTTCGTTCGCTTATATAATCCTCATGCCTTTGATTTTCATATATTATGTACTAGTTTATTATCACCCAGCTCTAATACTAAAACTTAGCCTCAACATGTCCACAAGTTGATAACCCTTGGCATTGCAATGTGTGTATAAGAAAAGGATACTGTCTTCCGGCGGCTTGTTCTCGGCGGAGTCCATACCGGGCAGGGCCGCTGCGACCCGCCTGAATAACTGCAATATGAAAAACATTGTTGTTAGTCTTGGGCTTCGAAACGGCCTTTTTTTTTAACACGCGGTAATCCGTTTACGGATTTCTACCGGACTCGCCGGTATAAACCGTCCTACCAACTAAAACCCTGCCATTCGATGCAGAGTAAGCATGAAAGTAAAATAGGTATTCCGTGGAATAAGAACTTATATTTTTCTAGTATATTACACGTTAGAAAACACACTATAAACCTTCCGCATAACACTTTAGGAAGTTTAGGAGCGGCTGTAAACCAGCTGCTCGTAACTACTGTCCCGGGCAGCATGAGCTGAACTGCTTCCTTTTTCCTTTATATTTATAAAATTTTACTGAGCTTTAATAATAGTAACTAGTTAATAAGGCAATAAACGAATTTTTATTTTATTTATTTATTTTAACCGTAAGAAGCTAGCACACAGCGCTTAGTAACAGTACATATTATTAATTCCAAATACAACAATTCAGATATCATTATGCTGCCAGTTTACATTACATTATAACGAGGCTTTGTATTTGCCTATGCAACTTAGTCCTCTTCATTTATGGCCAAGATTGCAATACCTTCAAGCTCAAACATAAAATAAAAAAATGAATAGAGATTATACGATGGAAACAATAATTACAATATATTAATCCAAGAGCTTGCCAAACTGTACGTTAGAAAGAGAAACATGGAAGATGTATGTGTGTATTAAGGCGCTATATATTTCATGACACCAACCTGTTTGACGTTATATCCCGCCTTGGCGCTGGTCTCTATGAACATCACGTTGAGCTCCTTCGCCTTCCTGTCGCCCTCCTCGGTGGACACCTGCCGCTTGTCCGACAGGTCCGTCTTGTTGCCCACCAACATGATGATCACGTCCGAGCCGCGCTCGGTGCGAACGTCGTCGATCCACTTCGACGTCTGGTGGAACGAGTTCGCATCTGCAAACGTGTGGGCAGTGTTTTCATTGATTTGTATTATAAATATATTCGATGCACGGCGTTTAGAGAATAGCTTTTATATACAATTATAAATATATATACACACACAACATCACGCATTTATCCCCGAAGAGGTATGCAGAGAAGCAACCAGGGCACCCACTTTTCGCCAAGTGTGTTCCGTTCCATGATGTGATAGGGGGCGTGCCTATCGTCATATCGGGCATAAATTCCAGACTCCGGGCTGATACTGAGCAGAAAAACCCAAATATCACTTTGCCCGACCCGGGATTCGAACCCAGGACCTCAGAGCGCTGTCGTGCCGATATAAATATATATAAAGAATAATTATTATTTACGGATTACAGAAATAATAGGACGAATTATTTCGGCATGAATAAGACGTGCTGAAGGTAACATTTAAAATATTTCCCGTAATTCCTCCTTAAGTTTCTCGCTTGAGCAGATGGTTTTGAGCATACATTCCATATGTTTACGGCACAAGAGTATCTGGCGGGTATATGCAAAGATTTACGAACAATATCTTAAAAAATCAATTTTAGGCCTTTTAAAAAAATTTAAGCGCCCAAAATGAACGTTATTATATTTTCTAACTAACAGTTGTTGAATGCTAATAGATATAATGTGTATTTTAAGAGGAGATGTAATCAACAATTTTATTGCCATTTTTATTATGAAATTAATGAAACAATATCCATATTATAAAAACATGGACACAACCATATTAAAGATAACATGTTATAGAAATAAGATATGTAATTTTCTTCTATGTATTTTAATGAAATTTCGAATAGATAGCTTCAAAAAATATTATTAGCGCGCCGTTTTGTTGGGGTCTCCGGGTATCGCCTCAAGCACAGAAAGAAAATATCTTTTGTTTATTTTAATAAATAAACAAAAGATATACATAAAATGGAATGTTCAGAATTCTAAGTATAAATTTCAGAGAAGACTAGTGATGGGGTTTCGTTAAGTTCATTGACTCCCTTCATCAAGGGACGTTAACAAGAGCGTTAATCAACCATACGCAAGTTTAATTTGTCGAGTTTAAAAAAGGACAATTAGTGTGGAAGGTGCCTAACAGTAAAAATAAGCTAAGAAGCCACGGATCCTCTTAATATTATACATTTATATCAGTCCTGGATTATAAATACTGTTTTACTTCTGGGCACGGGCCTCCTCATCTACTGAGTGGGATTAGGCCTTAGTCCACCACGCTAGGTTAGTGCGGATGGACAGACATCAAACATCCTCAAAATTTCTATAGAGAATTTCTCAGGTATGCAGGTTTCCTCACGATGTTTTCCTTCACCGTTCAAGCAAAAGATAATTCACAAAGAATACAAAAATATATTTTAGAAAAGTCAGGGTTGTTTGCCCTTGGGTTTTGAACCTGCGGACATTCGTCTCGGCAGTTTGTTCCACACCCAACTAGGCTACCGTTTCGTAAGTCAGATCAAATGGTCTTAGACCATTTATATTGTCACATATGTATTAGTAACTCTGCAGCAAATAAATATAAATAGTACACGAGGTAAGTATAAAATATTACAACGTAGATATTTACATAAAATAAATTATAATCCTTTCACATCTGATGGTAGCAGACGGTCATAAAATGGCTCTAGGAGAGGAACCTGCCGTCTGAACCCGTGACGTCACTTCTATACAATGCGCTCGTACGAGACATAGCAAAATATTCGCACTACATTTCCACTTTTACATTTATTCAATTATTGCTGCTTGATTTTTACTCAATAATTTTCATGATGTTCGTACCAAAGGGTTTCTTTGTTATTACCTATAATATAAAGCATCAAATTAAAGATATGAAAATATGTAATATAAAAAAGATTCTATATCAAAAAAGATAATCCCAAAGTAGGGATACCACAAACTAACAAAAAAAGTATAGTGCTGATTTCACCCTTCACGTATTGTAACCCTAAAATCTAGTTTAACATCCTAATTTGGGCCATGCAGTACGCAATAAAAGGTTATAGTTTCCGAGTAAAATAGGACAGGTGCTAAACTATAAAGGTCGTTGTAAATGAGACAAATCAAAATTATAGGTCAAGCGCCTTCTCTCGGGAATAAATTATATGCAGTGGGCAACACTGCTGCTGATTATTTTTAACTCGGTTTACGAAATGACACTATTAAAGTGAAAAGAAATGGAATGGTGAGTGAGAGTCATTGACATCTGTAGCCTTTACAATGATGAATAAGAATGACCATTGAAACACGACACTGGTCTAGTATCCTGTGCCATTTGTTCCTTATACCATGCATTATATTACAGCTTCAGTAATCTCGAGGACTACATTGAAGCATTCAAATAGAAAAGATTCAAAATCGGATCAGAAGTTTTATATATTACCCCATACATTCAAATAGAGTGTACCTTGCTATAGATTAGAATAGGTGGATGTCGAATGCCACTTGAATAGTTTGAATTCATAACTAACACACTAGAATGTGGTGGTGTATTATTAAAATGTAATTTTGACTGTAAGCGGCAATAGCCTAGTTGATTTTAGAACGGACTGCCGAGAAGAATGTCACAGGTTCGGAACCTAAGGACACACACCTCTGATTTTTCTAATATTATGTATGTATTCTTTGTGAATTATCGCTTGCTTTAACTGTGAAGGAAAACATTGTGAGGAAACCTGCACACCTGAGAAGTTCTCTATAGGAATTTCGACGGTGTGTGAAGTCTACCAATCCACACTAGGTCAGCTTGGTGCGCTAAGGCCTAATCGCTTTCAGTAGTAGAGGCCCGTGCCCAACAGTGGGACAGTATATAATAGAGGGCTAATATTATCATTATTATTTTTAATTTTGACTTATATTTTATATTTACAGGACAAAATGTGCTACATTTACGGTGCCAACTGTCGTTAACTCATTAAGACTCCTATTTATTCCATCGTCCGAGTTCAGTTTACGAGCAATTAAACCGTTCGCTGCGCTACTATAAAAAATATTCACTGAAACTTTTACCAAAGCATTCATATTATTTTGTTTATAGTTAGTAACATTGCATAATCTTTACATAATGATATGCATTTATAGCTCTCGGAATGCCTTTTACTCGTAATACACGTGTCGTTTTGGCAATTAAAACAACAAAATAATAATTAAATATATGTAGAAAGTAAAGTACATTGAGTTCATTCAGTGCATGACTAGCTCTTTCTAGACTATGATTTAGGGATGTCTCGTCTGCAATTTTGTCTTAGTTGAGTCGTGTAACATCAGAACAAGTACCTATGACTGGATTTTACATATTAAAATATCAAGCGATTGTATTACGAAGAAACTTGATTTACTTGACATTCCCGAACCTTAGTAAAGTCAATGAAAAAATTAATTCTTATTTATCCGATTGCAAATAAGCTATTATTGTTAAGCATTATTGTTCACCAGCATGAACCCTTGGCAACCCTGATCAGATCGCCATTACAACCTTCAGAGAAAAAAAAAGATCAAACGGCAAAAACGTTCTCAATAACAACATTTAATTATTGCAATATTTATTCATACTTTATCAACATTTTTCTCCAGCAAAATTTTACCACAAGCACCAAAGACCCTTCAACGGTATAAGTGAAG
Organism: Manduca sexta; assembly: GCF_014839805.1. Classification (NCBI taxonomy): domain Eukaryota; kingdom Metazoa; phylum Arthropoda; class Insecta; order Lepidoptera; family Sphingidae; genus Manduca; species Manduca sexta. Next base: position 14,881,204 of record NC_051139.1, read on the forward strand.
TCTCGCGGCGGATCGATGTTACACGCGCCCTGTAAATGTTTTCAGACGTAAAATTTATCACCGCATAAACGATAAATACACGCTTTTATTTATAGATATTCCCAACGGTTACGTGCCTGGGAATTAGGCTGGGAGCTAAAGACACACGCTAAGAACACTTTACCCCAACGTACAAAGTACAAAGAACTTAAAATTTGTAGGTATCCTAAAACATCACTACGTATTATTAAACGAAATCCCCCGCCGCGTTTTTGTCTGAACGCGTTAAACCCAAAAATTACTGAATTGATTTTCAAATGGTTTTCACTAATGTACGAAGTCATTCAAGGGGAAGGTTTATGTGCCCAATTAATAAATGTTTTGTAAGAGTGAATTTTTTTTTTTAATATGTGCTCAGCAGCGCACGTTCAACAACTCTTGCGAAAACAGCGCGAGTCGCTAATTCAATATACGAGTATATAGTATAATGGACTTGGACTCTCTCAGTAGCATAGCTGTAATGCGTACGCGGTACGAGTACGACTACAGCGCTGAGGTCCTGGGGTTTTCCAGCTTGAAAATAACTCCTTCACAGCTCGGAGTCAGGAAGTTGGCGGTGCGATACCCCCGTGCCTCGGAAAGCACGTAAAGCGGTCCTGCGCCGATTTGCTATATCGCTGTTTAACCATCAATATCTTCGCTCTGGGATATGGAGCAGCATGTGTTACAAACTTACAATTACTTTACGATCGTTATTTGCACAGAAAACCATAGGACCTTATCGATGCACCATACACATTATTTAATTAGTCATAACGTTTAGTACGCGTTATTTTCGACTTTATTTCATCTGATTTAACATACATTTTCTAACCGGCATATTTCGAGTCATATACCTTGTATTCCACACCTTTTACAATGAAAATTGTAAGAGTATAGATGTAGCCCTATTAATAAAATAAAGCAAATTAACTGTATAATACAAAATATTTGGGATAACTTCCAGAAAATTTGCGACTCCCGTTTTCGAACTCATCCCTACTTCAGTCCGTATCGAGTTGTAATCCAAATTCCATAAAATGCCCTAGAGCTATAAAACAACACTAAACTCTACACAATGACTTTAGTGAGTCCATAAAATGAATACATCAAAGTTCACAGTGTAAAGATCTTTCATCTACACAAATACTAAGACAATTTTAATGGAAGAAACATCTCCGTCGGTAGTCGATATATTGTCAAATTTTAAATTCGAAATGTCGGTCGTATATGAGACACCTACGATTTATTTCCGACTTAAATTATGTCTTATATTTAATTAAAACTATTTAACGGATTTTGTCGCGGTTATTTATATTATTTTCTCTCGACGTTTCGAAGACTTTGTAAGCCTTCATAGTTATGAGGTGGACTTAAGTGTTGTCCGCATACAAAATGATAGATTGTTGATTATTATCTGCTTGTTATTATTCTGATTTATTGAATGATAGATATCATTCTAACTTTTACTTTAAATAGTTTAATTTCAATGTCTAACATTCGCGTAAACATAAGAAATCATTACGTCAAATATTAAAACATTAATAAGTTCTATATTCTTAAAAGCAGTGGTTTTTTTACGCTATATTACATAAAAAGGGGACGAAAATTCCGACACTACGTTACACTTAACTCCAGACTACCTACGCATCTGTCTCACCCGATACCAACAAGATCTGTAAACCCATTCCGAAAGTAGGTCGGCAATGTAATACAAACGCAATAACTGTACACTGGAAGTATTATAAAAACATACGTCTCGACCCCGACCTCCGCGCGTTGCGGTTACGCGCATGTTACTCGCAAGATATCTTGCAACGGCCACACAATGACTCACCAGACACTTAGATTAGTCATGGCAATATTAAACATTCATGGGCATGCGGAATCGCGAATGCAGGAAGCCTATCGAACGGCAACGCACGCACATTTTTTTTTTTGTTTACGGTGAGGCTGAGGTTCTGACAGCTCATATGAAATTATCACTCACGGTCAAGGACGTAGGCAATGCCGGGAAAACAACTACGCTAAACCCTTTGCTTGAAGAATTTTTAGGTTTGCGATAACGACTTCGCTTCGTAGAAAGTTATCACTCATGGTCAAGGAAGTAGACAATGCTGGGGATACAGCTACGCTTAACCCTTAGCTAGAACAATATTAAGGACTTAGATATAATGCGTAAGATAATGACAATTTCATATTGCGTGGGAAACTGTCGGGAAGCTTGCATGGTGTTACTGGTGGCGTGTATGGGCTGTGGACCGAGGTGTCCTGGATTCAATATCAAGTCAGGCAATAATTCGTGTAGGGTTTTCTAATAAAATTTATCTGACATTAAAACCCTCAAGTGAAGGTTGACGACCTTCGATCGATCGTAAAAACGAATCCAAATCCATTTTGCAAAATGCTTGAAAAGTGTATGTCGCCGACACCACTTTTAACAATTAGGCTGGAGTAGGCTCGAACTTTGCTAATGTAGTGTGAGGTTGTTGGAAAATAGTTTAACCCGATATACTGAACGACTCTGGTTAATAGACCAACAGTTTCTATTAACCCACTACATTATTATTATATAAGCCAATTGTCCAAGTTTCAAAGAGAACCGTAGTGATTCTGACATCATGCAACAACCGTTAGCATAACGTGTTCTTAACGACACGAAGGAATTTGCAATTTTACTATTGTCGGATCATATAGAGCATAGATGTAATGACTAGGCTGGTAGATACGACTAATGTCATACAAAAATTGACAAAAATAGATACAGACAGCACATAGTGATTATAAAATCAATATTCATTCGGTTGGATACCATCACAGGTTGAACCAACAATTATGGAATACAAAGTTACTGTACATTTGTTCGCTGTACGTACATTGCAGACGGCATTGACTACTTCGATCTGCAGACGCCGACAGGCCAAGGTCCGTTTGGGAGGGCGCGCGGGGCAAATATTTGTCAAAGTCGGGACAACGGACACCCACACGACATAGGCCTTAAAAGTTAATGAAATAAAAGCGACTTTCGTGTACATATGTAAGTCAATACATTGATCTGATTGGATTTGGAATGTTGGGAGTGTAAACTGTGCAGCCGCGGGGAGGTTTGTTTCACCGGCGGCCTACGAAAGCGGTTGCTATTATTTCTCATTTTCCTTTCACTAAAACGCTAGACGTGTTATAAAAAACATTTGGCTTCATGATCGGAATTAACTCTCTATAAATCGAACTAAGTTTTACTGTCGATAAGTTGTATTATGTTTTTCGATTGTTACATAATCATTTACGACCTGATAATACTTGTTGGATACAAATCGTGAAGAAAAAGCATATTGCGGTCGCACATTGTTGTTTTATTAATACTTAGTTGTTATATTTTATAAATTTTCACATAAGATTATATTTATATTTAAGACATGTAATATTCATAATTAAAGACCGGTTCCATCTATCATAATCCATTTCCAATTTATTTTCTAAGCAATAAAAAAACACAATTTAGAAACAAAGTCACGTGATATATACTCCTGATAATAAATACAAAGGCGAAGACAAAATTAAGAAATTCCAAACAAACGATAAGATCCTTAACGATATAGATACAGAGTTCATAATTGATGCGAAATATGCTGTGCAGCGCACAACGAACATGAACCTTCGAAGCGGCAGCGCCGAGGGCATTGGCACACTTTCAGCTTCAGGAGCGACCGTCGAACGGAGTGCTGTAATCGACTCTTTTCATTTCCCGATCGGTAGAAACGGTTTATGAAATACACAAAAAAAAACTACAGAACGACAGCACCCGTGTATATTCGGCACAATAGTATTATTGCCACGGCTAGTCTGTGTTTGGATTTTAAAAGAAACGTTTATATGGGGGTTTATTGTTAATTTTCTGCCTGAAATATTGATTTATCTTTTCAATTATCTATTTAAAAGTCCAAACGTATCTGTTACCACAGTAGAATGAGAAAAAATACTGAAGATATTTCGATATCTCAGTAGACATGAGAGATTTTATTGTGTTTGCCGCAGACACCAAGGCTTTATAATTTATTATTTAGCTACAACATTCTTGAAATGGGCGAGGGGATTCTGGAGGCTGTATTAAAAAAAATCTAATAACGTATTATTGTATTTTGTATAACAGTAATACAGTTTTAATTTTTGGTTTGATCGAACACAGGACGACGCATTTACACTATATACGTTCCTTTAACGAGCCGAAATTCGATCGACAAAATAATTGCTCAAACAATCATCTATCATTATTTATGTTTCACTTTGTAACATATGGATAGGTACTTTATATAATTTGATACCAGACTTGTGTCTATCAGAAAAATCATAATTTAGTGTTCCATCCTCTCTCTGGAATAACTTAATTCCAGTAGTAGCAAAGACGCGATTTACGAGAGCTTTTTATCCGATTTCTCCAAGGAGAGTAATCTTTTTTGCGCCTTTTGCAAGTGGTTGCTCCGTCCACCAGCCCTTAATTCGAACAGCGCCACTGTTGGACGTAATATATCTAACTTAGACCTGCATAATGACCTACTATACGTCGAAAGGGCGTCTCACGGTCGACGATCCAGAATATTTCGACTCCACTTATAATCAGCCACAATATAGTAATTTGCCATATATCGTATCATAATGAAGGTTTCGGCACCTTCAAAAGTTACAAGAAAAGATGATTTAGCTATGTAAAGGAATGCAGGAATACATAAATGGCATACCCGTGATTAAAGCCGCCATGTTAATGCAGCTCAAGCCAAGCTAATACTACATTCATATAGCGTTTATGAAAGGGGTTACTTTTAATCTCATCAACAGTAAAAAGATGCAACATCATATAGCAATCAGCAGTACTGTGACATCTTTACATTCCGCGACCTCGTTTTAACCGCATACTACAATTATAATTATCGTATTATAAATGATTTTAAAAATCGAATGACCCTCGCACCATTTTCCAACTATAACTGGTATAACATTAGTTTCTTTAAGTGCAATGTACTGGAGGAATTAGGCACTTCCTCACACTTAACAATATTTGCAATTACCTGTAATAAAACATAGAGTTATACTCACTGGTGATGTCGTAGACTACGACGGCGACGGTGGAGTCCCTGATGTACGAAGGTATGAGCGAACGGAACCGCTCCTGCCCGGCGGTGTCCCACAGCTGCAGCCGCACCGTGCGGTCCTCCAGGTACATAGTCTTCGAAAGGAAGTCTATGCCGATCGTCGCCTGTGGACACGCTTACACTTTGTATTCTGGGGTTTATGCTAGTATTCTTTGAGTTGTAATATATTTGCAGTTATCATTTCTGTTTAGTTAAAAAATATTAGTTGCAACATTATGTACCCCTGGAAATTAATATTGATTTGCAGTGATTTCTATTGCAATGGAGGTAGAACTGTGTGTCAGAAATATTAAATGAAATCAGTTATGAAATTGAGTACTTTACAAAAGAGACTTGTCCTAAAAAAATGTCATAATGCTATGTTTGAAATTATACGATCAGTGAAACAAAGCCAGTGCTTCAAAGTATACAATAATACAATTCTGAGTTAATAAAATAAATGATGCATAGTTAAAAATAATGATACTCTATATCTAGAAATGAATGAAACCAATAAAAAAACATGTAATTTAACTGAACAGTCAGCCTTTCATAAGTTTTGTAGTCTGGTCGAATAAGTTGGCGTACGCTTTTTACGTCCCAGACAGAAAATTTGGCAACGCCTAAGTGACGTCTTCTAAATTCTAAAGGTTTCGACATAGACTTTTCTAGATGTTTCGACGTTGAGATAGTTACTGGGTAGTGTATTTAAACTTATTGCTTAGAGTCTGGTAGTAATATTACCATGCCCTCATTTCATTATTACTGGAACGACGGTTGAACTAATTAATAAATGGCCTAACTCCGAGATTATAATTTCAAATTACTTTTTTTTAAATATAAAGTCAATTTGTATGCATCATAGACCATAAGATCTTCATTAGTCTTTAATCTCGGTACATTTTTTTTCATCTTAATTGTTCAAACAATCCTATTTGAAAGCATATTTCATACCACGACGAAGGTAAAAGATAATAAAATAAGCAATATTCTAATTATAGTTTTGAACATCACCATACTTGCAACGTGTTGCAAATTATATCAATTCACAAACAAATGTCATTCGTATTTATTTGCATTTATTGTCATACGAATGAAAAAATATCTTCTTTTTTCCTTTTAAGTATCCTTCGCTATATTTTATTGCAATAAAGATCCATTGGTCGTAAAATACACATTTGTCTTGATGTAGATTAATGTGTTTCCAAATACATTACAGGAAAGCAAATACGAGTCAATATATGGTTCTGTTTCAAATCATAATTTTTTTTCTTCGGCGGAATAATAACTCAAAGGTGTGATACTGAATTGATATCAATTGTACTTTTTTTTGCAATATGTGAAGAAACTTTAGGAACAGACTCGGTTTGTGCAATCGCATCTTATTTCAAGTCGATCCCATGAGGTTATTAAAATAGTCTCTGTTTTAATAGAATTATGGATACATGTCCCAATAATTCAGCACATCATTAGAATATACGAGTAGTGAGTACTCTATTTCATAGATTTGATTTTGACTATCAAGTTGGATAATCAGAATTGATGTTGTTTTACAAATAATTGAGTTGGGAATCGTTGAAATTTATTATCAGTATGGCGTGGGCTTGACTCCTGGCACATTGACGATCTATGAGTGCAAATTGCACTTCTGTCTACTATTGGAAAGCTTTCATAAACACACGTATAACGACTTGTAAACGACATTGATTTTTAAATGACAACACATCAAATACGTCAAAGTACATTGAAATACACTTATTCCTTATTAACAACAACATTATAAAATTTTATCTAGATTTGATAAGTTACATGCAATACCAATTGCGCAGAATAAATAAACAAATATTGTTTTAATTTTTAAACTGATAATTTAAAAATTGATTTCTAGTTTTGTTAAAATGGGAACTAGTAGAGAAAGTGCAAAGATACAATAAACAGTATCTATAATTGCAGAATTAGGTATTAGAGCCATTTTTCGCTAGATATTTTGTACACAGAAAATCTGATTTACTTGTAAATAAAATGTACTTATTTTTTACTAGAACGTTTTCTCTTATTTGTCGACGGAAATATAGGCAACAACCTACAACTAACAACACCGAACAGCTAAGTCGTATACGAGAATGCGTAGGCAGGACAAGATATTACGCATACGCCATAAATATTTTTTCTCTTTATTATAACTTGATTTTTACAAAAACGTTAACTATTCGCTCAATGGAGGCTCAGTATAGGAGTGGAGAGTATCATCTGAATTAAACAGCTGATGGTAGGATATATTTTATATCCGCCCGGATAGCAACCACCGCACACAAGGAAAAACACGCCATAGTGGCCCAAGTGTGTCACGTTCCGAGATTAGTCTGTGTATATTCGGTACCAACAGGCCGGCATAATTATCATCTCTCGTCAGTCGATATTCTATTAAACCCCACTTCACTACCCATCACATGCTGTAGGGTTAGTTTATGCCGTATTTGTATAAATAAATGCCTTCAGACATATCATCTTCATAGACGAAAGTGAAAATAGCAACTGACCTGAACATACATTCCAAACACAACAGCATATTATATACACCTGATGAATATTCATGAGTTTTTATGACTAACTGATGATGTAATATGTAACTGGATACTTGATATACTGGCTGCTAGACATTGGAGATGTCAGTAAAGGTATTAACTACTATTAACTAAACACAGGTTTAGTGGTTTAGGACCCCAGTATGCAGTAGGCAGTGTCGGTCAAATAATCCAGTGTAAAATTATTTTTGTTTAAATTCATGTTGTTAGAGCTATTTTATTCTTTTATTATAATAGAATATTAGCTACACTTAGGCCTTTTTAGTGATCTTTAAATTTTAAAAAATATATAATACTAAATACATCAGGGCACTGTGACAACACTGCTGTAAAATAAATCAACAATGCAACATTTTTTTAAAAAAAATGGATATAGTAAAATAAGATTTTTAATATTTTTAGGTATGGTTATAATTTTTACTGTATTATTATGTTAGTAGTATCTATAGTTGCTATACATCAAATTAAAATATTACATGATTACATAACTAGACCTACTTTGTGATACAACACCAATGTATATAGGTGCAATGGTATTTTTAGTCTTAAATTGTTGAAATAGTTTATTGATTATTACCAACAAGCATGAAGAATTCAAGAATGACCTAATTACAAATTCATATTAATCCACAATATTATAATTATTGATTATAATTTATGGAATCTTACTTACAAAACCCAGTGAGGGTTTCTAAATGCTTTGTATGATTAAATGTTCTTTATGATATTATGTAAATGCATTATGCACACAATTATTATAAATACTTATAGACTAGATGCATATGAGATATTGAAGCTGATGTGTTGAAAAGAAAAATATTATATGAAGGCTTTTTATTTTATTGCAAAGCTGGTACACAGACATATACATCTCTACCATGCATAAACATTCTAAATTCTTAAAAGATGATGCATGTTCTGCCAAGTTTAAAGAATTGAATTAGAGATCAATGAAGAGTAAGGACTTTCAAACAGCAGCATAATTTTGTTGACTGTTAAGCGATAAGCATTTTTCATCAGTTGTCACTCTATCTGGACTTCACTTTGCTTACCCTTGGATACTGTAGGATCAATTTGCAATGGCCTTATAAAAATATTAAGCTGCCAAGTATCTCACAAACCATACAAAATGTTACAGTAAGCTGTTACTTCATATTGACTACTTGTCAATACGACCTGGTCGCTATACCATTGTTGTTACAAACAAATATACTTATAGCATGGCTGTACCACTTTTATGGCCTTTATGGATTACAGAATTATCATACAAGATGTTATATTACCATCTTTATAGTTAAAAGCTGACCAACAAATGATTGGATCAAAAAATATGGGTGAATTTATCATTTTTCTAAACTACTATAAAATCAATTATGCAACATAATATACAAATGAGTAGATAAATTATAATAAATATGTCAGGAATTGTCTGAGATGTAACTCTGAGCCATAAATTCATAACTTTTCTTAAGAATCCAATGTACTTACTATAGGTAATCATACACAGTTTTGGCCATTATAAACTTATATACTTTATGGAAAAAGAAAGTCACCTTCAATTAAGGAACTATTGATTTGTGCAACTAAATGACATTTACAAAATTTTTCACTGGATGTTCATGTCACCCATGTAAAATGAACTCTTTCATTACTTTAAATTAAGCTTTATTATTCAGATCTTTATAATATTCAAAATATGGATGCACAAGTAACAATAGCCTTGTAACGCTTCAATTTTGACAAATAACTTTTAGAGACTGGAAAATCAGTGACATGCAATGAAAAATCAAGGAATAAAAAGACAATGCAAGCAGATTCTGATGTAAACTCAGGCCAGTTGTGAAAGAACAAAGTGACTCATTAGTTAATACTTCAAATAATCACGAAAATGTTATAAAAACTCACCTGATAAGTGTTGTCAAAGCTATCGTACATGAACCTAGTGATGAGCGATGTCTTCCCCACTGAAAACACACAGGTTACTGTGTCAGTCAACTTAACAATTGCAAGAAGCGGTCGCAGAACATTGATAACGGCAGATACGCGTGTGAACATACACTTACAATACACTCGGAGAGCGTAACCTACATCCTAGGCTCGCGTAATTCGGCACACAGGTACCGCGACAGAATCCGCAGATACGACACCCGATCCTCAAGCAAAACCTTTGCTCGCATGACCCTTACACTAAATGGGTCAATAACTCGGTGAAGTCTAGACTAATCTGCACTAACATATTTTAAATTCACAACTATATATTAAAAATGTACGAGTCAGCAACGATAATTCGCCGTCTACTCACCGCTCTGTTCCCCGAGGAATACGAGCTTGAATTTGCGTAATGGATTGCCAAATTCACCCGACGCGGACATCGTGATTGTTTTAATTAATTCGCTAAACTATAATTTCACAGTAATTCTTATCACAGAAAACTACATCAAGTATGAACAATGACAATTGGAGCCACTCCTGCGACAGACGAGCGCAGCGCCGCCACGTTACGGCACACTGACGGCACGACGCGCAAGCCAACTCAGCAAAATTATTCGATGACAAATCTTGTGCTGATTAATTTTATTATTCAAAGCAGCAGTGAGAGTCTTAAGTTTTGCGTAAGATTATAGCTTCAACTATTTAAAATCTGCAATATTGTCATTTTTGCGCAATTTCTAAATGTTATCAATCATTATGACATTTTAATTTCAGAACGAAACGAAAGATAATATCCAATGAATATTTGGAAATCGATTTTGTTAGCTTAGTCGATTTTATGAAAATATCACCTAACTCACCAACGTTATGATTATTTTAGTTTTATTTACTTATTTTTACTTGTAAAACACGTAGCTCGTTGGAACCGACCCTCTAGTAAAATAAATTTGATGCAAATCTTTCAGTAACAAAATAACTAAATAATAAATCTAACTAAAGGTCGGCCATAGGCATACGTTATTAATTTTTAGCTTTCAAGTATATGCTTGTGGCGCCCCCTTAAATCCTTTGGCGCTTAACTTTAAAATATTATATAGGTACACGTTCACATACATCGACTCACATATATTTTACATAACGTTCTCTTCGTACAAGCCAATCAATAATATTTATCAGAGTTTTTTTTTAATGTCTTTGATGTTTAGGTATCTCCAGTAAAGTCTAATGCGGCTGTCTTTGGTGGTCGTATAAAATACAGGGCTGTATTTAGGATTTTTGACAACCAGACAAAACTTCAGTAATTAAGTAAGACAACCAAGATTTATTATTTTCTTGCAAAGCGTCACCACGTTTAAGGTTGTGGCCGTCTTTACTCGACGAACAGATATTTATTATTTATTTATGTCTTAGATAGTTTTACACAAATAAAATGACAGAACCAGTTAGCCAACTATACTCTAAGCGACATCTGGTGAGTGACGTATTCACGATATTTTTTTATTCCTATGTCCACTCTTGTTTCTTTGAAATTACTTATTGTGACATAACGACTCAGCGGCCTATCGAGAGGGGCCACTGATCGATGATTAGCAGATGGGGTCGTATTTTGTTGTAAGTATAGCAAAAATCGGACACCTTTTGTAGGCTTGCTGGAAACCTCACGCCGTCTAAGATCGCGACTGAACTAGGGGACGGGAAATTTCCGTTCGATGGGGGATAAAACCCTACACTACACCACTATCACGCATGAATGCACCCTGTCTGGAAAGGGAATGTGATCAGTGAGTATATTAGTGACAAAAGTCAATACATTGGGCACTGCAGTAGGCCATAGACTAATATATAATACTGGAAACAGTAGGCTCCAGTGACTATAACTAAAAGGATATGGAGAACCACTGGCATTACTTTGATTCTAACATACTAATTTCTAGGCTTGAAGGACCAAAAATACACAGTGCATGCTGAAATGAACTTTACAAAATTTTACTTATGTTTAAAGTTTGTTGGTATAGACATTTTTACAGTAAGACAAGTGAGATATTTGGTCCAAATAAAACAGCATTATATCTTTACATTTATATAGTTTACTATCTACACTATAATACATAATAAATATCACATATCCGTGTAACTCAAAACTTAAATTTTATTAACAAAAAACAACTTCAAATGGATTCTTATATTTACGCGAATGTTAGACATCGAAAAAAAAATCTTTTTCGGAATTTATCGCGGTTGTATCATATTTGGGAGACAATTAAAATATAAAACCGAGATAAAATCTGAAAACTTAGTTTTATTTCCACATTTACAACTAAGAATTTACAATAGTAATTTTAGTTTTGTTAAAGATACAAAGAGAAATTACAGTAGAATATTATCCTCAGATATTTCATAAAATATACCTTACTTATCTAGATTTACACACACATATTAGAGTCTCGTCCACATTTATCAACGCGGAACCGGCTAAGCTTAAGGTATCCACTACACTACTCATATTAAGCCGATCGTCCATCTCAACCGCTGATAACACGTGGTGGACAGTTGAGTCTATCGTCGGGCCCTCGTGAGACCTATTTACATTTGTTCCGAAAACTACGCGAGCATGCCGGTATAAACTATGAACGTCACCGTACGGTCGTCGGCAACAGCATGCAGCAAACAAAGCTTTTTATTCAATTTTCAACTGCTTTCGCATCGACAAATGTGAGGAGATCGATAATCATTAATGCAAATCATTGACAGCGTTTTAGCGAGAAGCTTTGCCATTCAAAGAACTATGCAAAAATGCACCGTTTTTACACCTGACTGAACTGTGTATTAACTTGGTAATATTTTTATAAATTAAATCCGATCGGCATCAATTCGGTCGCATTGCGGCGACTGACGATGTGCTACCTTAGCTAAAATGCTGTTGATAAACCCCATTGAATTACTTGACAGATAAACCGCGTTAATTATTTCAAACTATGTGGCTAGTATAATGCATTATGGTATATTAAATCCCTACTACTACTATAAACAGTCAAAATTTAGGAACCAGAAAATAAAGAAAAAAAATATTTTTAATCAACTATGCAATAACACAAAAGCTTATACATAATAAGCATTCGAAAACTAGAGAAAAAATGCTGTTAAATTTAATTAATTATAATATATAAATTCTTTAATGAATATTTAAAATTATTTAAATATTTAGATCATATAAAATTAATTCAATAGTATTATGTAAAATGTTAAACTGATTGTTGCTTTCATAATTTTAAATTAACTTAGATCTTGTCTAAATATCGATTTTCAACTTAGATATGCTATTCATAAGAGAAATTAAATAAAAATGGATTAAATCCAGTTTAATTTTTTAAAATTTTAGGTAACCTCTATGAAAATTAGTATTAAACGCATGAAATAAAATAGTTGTATTTACAAATCTATTGTAATATTTATGAAGCAGAAAATTGTATTATAAGAATTGATACTCCATGGAGAAATAAGACGAACTGAGTACTTTATTGAAATCATTTAAAAATATGGTTTATGTGAAAATACTTATTTTTTCGTTTAATTTGTATAAAAATACAAACATAAATGGCAATAACAAGAAAGTAGGAAACAATTTTCTTAAAACTGAAAGTGAAAAGTACATACTATCTGAAACCAAACTTACAAATATAAAACAACCAAAAGTGACATTATATTATATAAAGAAATTATATTTTATCACAGAGCATGACACTTCTATTTCTTCTGTGTGCAACAAACATCATTGTACACATATATGTACATACCTTAAAATGTGTCTCACTTATATTTTTTATTGAATTTGGGATGCACAAAGTCGGAAGGCGGTAGGTAGGAAATAGGTGCACTCTGAGAATAAAAAAAATATATACATTGTTTTTCGCGACCTTTAGCCATAATTTCATAATGCCCTGTAGTATAAATGACTACAATTTCCATCCAATGAGAATAAAAAGGCTCTTGTTAACTACTGTATGGCAGAAATTAAGATAACACTATGGTACCCCCACAGATGGTTGAGTAACAAGACACCTGCCACCTATGAGGCTAATATTGCCTTACAGCCATTCCAACATACATTATAGTAAGAAAAAACACTTTTTAAGTCATTCTTTACATTAATTCTGAAGCTCAGACAGCTATTGGGAGCTCAGTTTATAAGAACAGAAATTTACAATGTAAGAACTGTCAGGATCATTATGGTTTTTATGCCTCTGTTATACTATTATTTTTTCACATCCCTGCAGTTTGAAAAGGATGGCCACAAACTGATAAACAAAGTAAACAATGCATTTGTACACTAGGGAGCATGCCTTCTCAAAGGGAACATATTTTCTTCAACGACAATCACTCCACAGAGTAAATCATAGCCAGTGCGATTGTGTTTGAAAACAAACAGCACCACACATAATGGAAACAAGAGGGAAATCAGAAAATTTTTCATGAGAGATCGGAATAGCGCTACAAGGAAAGTGAGCGGTCTGCCAGGATACAAGAGGACTGTTTCTTTGGGTCTGCCTTCGACTGGTATAACTGCAGATGCTGTGACTACTCGTAGGCCGAGGAGCACTTTTCCTGGTGTGGCTCCGCCAGTTCTTCCAATGCTGCCGCAGAGACAGAATGCCTGTAATGTAATTTTTTTTCTTGATATAGTTTATTATCGGTCAACAGACTATAAGCGAATTTGTTGTATGTTTAAGTGACCCTATGGAGGAATATTTCGAAATTTGGAAAATTATATTTTGTTTGGTGCCCACAGGAGTCACTTCTTAAAATAAAATATTCAACAGTTTGGGTATTGTCTAACAAACATCCAGTTGACATAATAACAATAAAACAAACCTCATATACGCAGACCAGCATTCTGTAAATGACTTCTAAAAACAATATCCCTGAGGTCAGTTCCATTGCATATTTATAATCGTCATAATTTTCACTGAATTTATAGAAGTCAAACTTATCCAAGTCTCTGAAAAAATAAATAAAATTGTGTGTATGTCACATCATTGACATAATTTTTACAAGTTGCATAGGATATATATACTATTTTTATTAAAGTATATTTTACTTACATTAACTCAAACATGTCTACTGCAATGAATGTCACAATCAACTTCAGTATGAACAGTAGTATAAAGTCAATAAACTCTGCAATCAGCCTCTTGTACAGTGGCGGTATAATGTATTCATAACCTCCATGACGAGCGATCACTGCAAAGTGTGTAACATAACAATTAACATCAGTTAGTATGTACATATAGGATATATATACAGAAAAAACTGGTTATAGCGACATCGAAGGGATCACTGAATCTGGACGCTATATGCAACAGTCATTATAAATGATACACTTTTTATATGCATTTATTTAAAGAGACTTTACTATTTAGTCGTTATAACCGATGCATCGCTATAACCAGAGTCGTTATAACCGGTTTCCACTGTGTATATATATATGTGTTTTTAGCTAATAAACAGCAACAAATATGCAGAACTTGATAATTATGTATGAGTAATAAAAATCAATGACCTAATAATAAAATTTTCACATAAAGTTCAATATTTACAGATCATTTGTGGAACTGAATAATCAGATCAAAGTTGGATCTATTTTATTAATATATTTACTCATTTTATTTTTATATATTTGTACAGTAGTTGTTGCACTCAGAAGGTCCATACTGCATCATTTAAATTGATGCCTTTCAATAAAAATTGTTTATTAATTTCAGCTACAAATCGTAAAATATAAAGGTTACAACAAGGTCTAGGAAGTGAATCCCTTAGATCATTTTTTTAAAGTGGTGGGCACGGATCCATAGGGAGGCATTACAACATGCAAAGGGAAGCGCTAATGTAGGTTTGTCAATTAATTTCGATCACTCAAGAAAAACTATTTTATTCTAGATGAAAGTTACCATATTATGTACTGTACCCCAAACAATGCAAATGTAAAATTATATAGTCATTGAATTAAGTATTAAAGGGGTGAAGGTGGAATAACTAAACAAAATAATTTTTATAATATTAGTTAGATTACTTAGTAAGCCCGATGGCATTCCCTGCATTGAAGAAGTGGTCTGAGCATTATTATTTAAGCGGAATGGTGGCATGGCAAATAATAGTTTGTGCATCCCTGCCTTAGATCATTAAATACATTCTTAATGGTAGTGTGTGATGATTTTTAAATATATTGCAGCAGAAATCATTATATTATTTTCACAGCCTATACCAGCCTTCATACAGGGTCATTTTTACATTACATTACTAAATGAAACCACACATTTATCTTTATGAAAGAAACTTTTCCATATGTTACTCATAGCATAGATGTAAAATAAAATAGTATAAGTTTGAACAATTAAACACACCCTAATGCCACTACGAATACTCTAAGAGATTTTTTCACTGCAACATCACATTTTCAATCAGAAATACTCATGCACACACCATAATTGCCCAAAATGCAAAATGATGAAAAATCTGATAAATAAATTTCGGGTTTTATGCGAAATAACTTGTGTATGATTTTGGCACAATGTTGGCAGAGATAGATAAGTATGTGGTTTCATTTATTAACACAATGTCAAAATGAACCATTGTATTTAATTAAGTTAATGTAGGTACATAATTTTATGATTATGGTTAAGATGGAAGTACCAAATTTATTGTAGCTTCTAGATGCAATTGCATGATGAAATTTAAAGACGCAATAAAGTATTTCAATAAGTGTATTATACCTAGTGTAGAAGAAAATTAGGCAATCTCACAAAATAATACCACATACCCTCAGCAGGAGTTAGTGTCTCGTTCTGGGGTTGAGTTTCTGGAACGTTACGCGGTGCATTAGGTACTTGAAACGGAAATTGTTGCCCTTGGAATTGATAGTTGTTATTCAACAATGGCACGTTTGTTGGGTTGTTCTGTAGACCCTGGAAGGTCATCATGTAGTACGGAAAGCATGTTGATAGGTTTTGATACATCTGCGCTTGCTGGATCCATAATCGCAGTGCCTGGAAATATGCCTCTCGTTCAGACACAACTGGCGAACCGTCGCCCTGTCCGCCGCGCTCTGTTGCGGTCTCTGATGGCTCGTTGTTCTCTAACAGCCTTTCGGACTCTGACATGATGAATTAAAAGAGAATACACATAGAAATTTTTAAAAATATTTTAGCAACAAAGTACACGTCAGTTTGTTGACAATTTTGTTTTGACATAAAGGTGGTATCTGCCTATCGAAGACTATAGAATAATTGTTGTTTTATTACTGTGGCTCTTACATAAATAAAATAAGAAAAAATAAATTATGATGTTTCGCTAATTTTTGTAGGTTTTAGTGTTTTAGATTATCTTAAAAAATATGGCAACATCATTTAAAAATCGAATCAAAAATGTTAGCGAAATTATTTCAAAGTGAATATCAATGTATTTATGTATAAATAACAAATATTGATATATGTTCAATGATTTGAATTGAAAAGTTGTCTTATCTAGCACAGTGTACAAAAAAAAAAGATTTTTCTTGAATTTTTGTAGCAATACATATGTAAAATGTTAATATGGCAACATTTTTCATGTCAGCTAATCTTCGTATCGTGTTAAGCCTTGAGATAAAAATTATGGTTGAAATTGTGAGTTAACGAACGGCTACCGACGAGTCAAACGCGTGTGTAGATAATGTGATGTGAATCGGGATGGTACGCGGTCCGAAATTCAAGACGATAACAGGGTTTTAATAAAACTGTTGTTATTGCGTGACACAGTGCCATACTTTATCGTAGTGTCCCAACTTTTTGCTAAATAAACCAAAAAAAAATCTTTCTGAAACCAGCTGTGGACAGTTAATAATTCTTTGCAGTTTATCTTAGTGGTGTGTTATGTGTGTTGTAATAGGCTGCTAGTGATAATTGGAGGATAAGCGACGCGTAAACTTCAAAATAATTACAATAGTAAGTACCTACCGTATCGTAAATATTTATGCGGCGGTTTCTTTGCCCACTTGTTATTTTTTTATTTTTTAATTCCGCATGCTCGTCCCAGCAATCTCAATGTGCTTATTCAAAGCCAAATGAAGCTTTTGATTTAATATTACTGTAATATAGATGGTATTATTTTTTTTTATCATAACAAAGTTGCCGGTTGTCGGATCATATCCGATCTAATCAAAATTTAATGTCAGACATTTTCTCATTCGACTTTTTTTTTGAAGCTGTCTTCTCTATTATTTGTTTGCATAGATACTGAAAATATAATTAGACAACTTCTTACATAATTAAGTCAACCTCAGTATGTTTATACAATAAATATACTGTCCATTATAATATTATTATAGGTAAAAATAATATTTATTTGAAATAATTAATTATAATGGTATCCTATAACAGGAAATATTTTGAGCTTATTCAACCGTTGTTACTATGAAACAAATTTTATTATTACATTCATGTTAGGAATTGTATACAAAGATTACAAAATAGTTATAACTGCATTCCTACTGTTCATACTAAATTTACTGAGCAGTTGAAATATATCGGCTTATTTACTTTATATATATATAAAAAAAAAACCTTTTGTAATAGTCCACAAACTTATTACACAGCGTTTGACCATAAAAATAATAACTGTAATGAAAATTGAACAAATCTTAATTTTATTTATTATGATGTTTTGTTTACTAGGATTTTACTCACTTCTAAGTTATAAATATTACAATTATAACAGTTACCTGGGTTTCATAGTAATTTACCACAGGATCAAACGGCTAGGAATATTATCTTATTTCTTACTACTGTTATAAATGTGAATTTTGAAAATGTTGAATCTATTAATGTTTGTTTGAAGTAAAAATAGGAACAACTTAACCAATTTGGCAGAAATTTGACACACAGGTTGACTATATCCTGAATTAACACATACACTTTTATCCTGTTAATTTGCTCCCATGACAAATAATGTTTTTTTCTTTTATCAGATTTTTTAGTTCAGTGGCACTAGTGTTGTAGTGTTTTAGGGATTTTTTTAGTGTGAAAGGCTTTTCATGCAGGCAAAATCTAGTAATTTGTGAATTACCTTTCCTTTAAAATTATTTTCTCCGAAACACATAAATTGCGCTTTAAATTAAAACTGTTAATTTGTTGTGAAGTGATTTTTACTGTTTTAAGTCATGTGTATTTATATAAATTGTTAATTATTTATAAATATATAAAATTAAATGAATATCTACACACTGAAGGGAATACAGAATTAGTGCAACAGTTACACTAAATACCTAAAAATTTATAATATGTGGTAAATAAAAAAAAATTATCTTATGCTGTTTTCAAAATGGTCAAAAATAATTACATAAATTGTATTTTATAGGAAGCTTAAAAGGCAATTTCCTCAATAGAGTAATGAGCAATAAACTTGAAATCTCTTAGCGAAATAAAAATATGGTGTAATAAAAAACAGTACATATTTAATTCCTACTCTTTCACACAAGTTGTCAAACTAAGCCATATATGTAGACTATAAAAATAAACATAACACCTGCTTAGATTTTGCTGCAAATACCTTAACAACAAGCTATTTTACAAACCTGTATACACTTAATTTTATTCATTTAAATGGGCAATAGATATTGGAACATCCTATGATATCTATCATGATATAACATTAACGATATTTTCTGTGAAATTATGTGTATTTAATTCATTTAAAAAGACATTTAGTTTAGCTCTTTTATGTATGTAACAATAAAGAATAGCCGAATAGCGCCAAAACCCAGCTCCCATTAATTAATATTTACTAAATGACAACTGGCATATGTATATACTATATACGCACGCAGTACTCATCGCGCCGGCAAAGATCGTGTGTGGAATGCATAACGTTCCGTTTGCCGTGACACCTCTACTCATTACAGGGTTGATGGCACAAATAAAATTTTTATTGATTTTCAAATACGTATTTTGTGTACATAGTTTTAACTGCGATAGTTCCATGATTAGTTTTTGTCTATCAAATAATAAGACCAATGTTCATTCAGTCAAAAATCGGCCACATGGTTATTGTTATCAGGTGATTCGTCAGTCCACTATGGTGTCAGAATTCTTAGAACACTACATGGCATAATGCGGCGCCGCCAGTGCCCTTTCCGACTCGAAAAACTCGTTTTTCTACCGCATTGTAAGAAATTAAATGGTCACTTATTAAATACGAGTACTCGCCTTTGCTATGCACTTGCTATTATTGATTGGAGTTTCTTTATGGTAAAACTCGATGAATTATGGCTTGAAAAATATTTAAATCCCTTTTAAAAGACTCCGGGACCGCTTAATGGGATTTGTTAAACTATATATCGTATAAATCGTGAATCGTGAGAAATGAGTTTTTATTTTACATCGATTAATAATAATCAATATAGTATTTAGATATGTGAGGGCCATAGGCCGCCGTGATTCCGGCGATCGTCGCGCCTTACACGAAGTTTATTTGTTAAACCAATTCTTCTTACGGACACTAAAGTTAAATAATGTGAACAGGAACATTAAGTTTATATAATGCTATATCAACGGTATACAGCCTTAAATAGCTTTAACATTTGCTCGTTTCTACACTCGAAACGGTCGTCCAAGTGCCATCTAGTTCAGGGACATCTTCAAGCCATGGCGCCTTTCGGTCGTTAGGGACTGAGTTGTACAAAATTTATTAGTATCTTTAATCGTACAAATTATTATAATCTAGTTTTTTATGCAACTAAATGACGAGACGAGCAAGTAACTTGTCTGATTGTAACCGACAAGACTGCCCATAAATAGGAAGACCAGCCGAGTTTTGAATGACATGCACACACTGTGTTCGTCACACTGAGACAACACAAGTCTCATAAGGAATTGGTAATCAATTACAACATTGTGTTTCTCGTGAATTTGTTCGCTTATTCACCATAAGATGCAGAAATGTCCATGAATCACACTCCTCCGTCCATAGGCGCTGCCCACCACCATGAGTCACTGTTTCTGGTCAGCTTTCGTCTGAGATTTCATCGTTAAGTGATTACTCATGGCCGTACACTTAACTCGTTGCCACGGTGGAATGTTTTTAAAATAGATTATTTACGTTATAATGTTTCGATCGTTTAGGCATTGAAATTGACGCGTAAATTTTGAGTATGTTATCGTCACGGATAGTACAAAGCTGCGTAACAAGCATAAATACTACGTAAGTGACAGTGGTAGATATATCGTATCCAGGGAAGGAACATAATAAAATACAGAAAATACTTTATTTTCGCATAAATCTTCTGTTCAGATCTGTCAATTACTTGGAATACAATGAAGACATATAATTAGAAAGTAATCGTATGTTTACTTCCCTTAACCTGGTATATCTATCAAATGAATTCGAATATGTTTATTCAAGCCACCATACTCATTGTTCATGACTTATCTTCAGATGGCCATATCATTTTGCCATTAGTTACAAAGTCTATCATTAAAATACGTTCAGCGGTTATTAAGCGTTCTTGCGACGGACAGTAACGTATTCATCTGCACGTTTTTGTCGCAGGTAATTCATTATAATATGTTACATCGTGGTCGCAGTATGGCGTGTAATTATGGCATAGTTTAACTACAAGAAGACTTAACCATCGCATCAGTATCGTACCCTTAGATTCACCTAAAATCATCCCCTTAAGATAGTATGTTTTGAAATTTGTCACTACATCAAATTTTCCCATATATTGCTGTGAATCGGGAACACTTCGCATCTAAAGATTTGTCATGTATAAAAAAAATATATACGCCATTGGTTAGAAGAAAGTAGCATCTAAAATGCAGGAATGCTGTAGACTCTTATTAGTGAAAAAATTTTCGAAATAGGAAAAGTTGTTTCATTATTACTATCTAAAACGAAACTCAATAAAATACAGATTGGTCGGCTTAAGGATTGAGATACCACTTGGTAGGCACGTTCCCGTGGGAAACAAGCCGGTAAGTGGTATTTGACATTTTATGTACGTAATGCTAGAAATTATCAAGTTAAAACGTTATGCAACCGTATTTCTTAATTTACATACAACCTGTAAGTTATCTTGTACAAGACAACCCACCGATAGACGAGCGAGTACTTCGCATACTTCACTGCAATACTTTACATCATTGATTCCCCAAAATGGTCTAGGTAGATGGGGTGGGGATGGGATGGGATGGGGGCCCAGGTGTCCAAGGGAGACTTGACGGGGTCTTGATTGACCAAAAAATGGGGGTCTACAATTCGTAAGCGGGGGTCCACGAAAATTTGTCTGGTTTGATAGTAGAGTATTAAATTGTTGGCGTGACTTCACGTATCAATAGTAGGAATATTTTAAGATGCTCAAACTTGCATATTCTGGGCAATATGGTAGAAATTTAGATGCAGGGAGTCCAGCGGAAGCAGTTAAAATTTTAAAGTGGTCTATGAGAAAAAGAAATTTGAGAACCTCTGCCTTAGACCGTTAATTTAACACTTATTGACATTCCTGGAGGTTGGGTTTGGAGCTCAGTGGTTAGATGTTAGTCACGATGTATGCAGCGTACGTTTTGACTTCTCATGGGGTTGAGAATGTATTGTCTAATTCGGTTATGTTATTCTGCAAGGAGGATTTGAAATCACTCCACTGGTATAAACGGTTCAAGAATGCGAAATCAATTATTGAATGTAGCACGGCAGTTTTAATAAACCCGCAAAATAATAACATCAAATCAATTGTATGAGTGGCTCGCCTACTATAAAAATATAAAATCGATTCGTCGTTAGTATGTTTTTAGGTCGACCGTGCGCCAATTAAGCACTAATGCAAAACCTAATTCCGTTTTCGCAGTTTCATTAAAATGCGCATGTACTGTATACATAACATTGTGAAATGTTGTTTCTTTTCTGACTTTACATTTGTTTTTAAAGCATTTTATAATGGAATTTGTACGCGGTGTAAATAAATCATTGTCTTATTTTCATAATTTGAAAAGCATTTGCGTACAGAGTTTTTCTTTAAAGTATTATTACTAAAAATATAATTTATTTTCACCTATTAATCCAGTCAATACATGTTTGATCTCTATTAGGCAGTAGATGGGTGATGGTATTGCATAAACTAATACCGAAGAATTTGTTTCAACCAAATATTTACATCGCTCTTCTACTTGAATGCAATGTATTTGAAGCTAAATTGATTGGATCGGCGTATCGGACCAATGCGTGTAATAGGGTTTAAAAAAAGTCAAAGTTTCGAAGTGGCCAGTTGTGCGGTGCGTGTCGCGTCATCTCCCGACATCCCGTCGAGTTCCCACAAGCGATGCGACACAATTTAACCCGTAATACTATGAATTAAAGGCCGTATCCCCTTGCACACGCGCGTCGCTCCCTCCACGTCGCAATTTGTCCGGTGTCCCGTTTTATTTGTCATGCGGACCGATAGCGTTGTTATGTCATAGTTTTGTAATCGATTGTCTTAGTTCCGGGGCGTCATTGGTGGGCGTTTGATAACATTCAAATCCGGGTGAGACGATCTGTTGAAGCGAACTTTACTGATACTGTGATAAGGGTTATATCTGTCTAATTGTATTGTTCAAGGCAGTAAGGGCCGATGTGTTTGTTGCACCCTGCAGGCTGTAACCGAACTGCAGACTAGGTTAAGAAACGTACAATACTTTACAGATGTGATTTTAATGATATCTGTCACTGGGCTCATCCTAAATTTTACAAATTAAAATTGATATGCACTGCTTTCAAACGCGCTATTTCATCGTCCGAAACTACTCGAGCAGTTTATGTTGTTGCTGATGAAATTAGGTCTGATGATGACAATATGTAGACTAGCAATCAAACCGAGCCGTTGATTTATTACTGTCTTACAAATAGTACGACTATTATAGTCAGTAGATATAAAATTTATGTATTGTCAACATCCTCTATTGGCGCTTCGACACTTACCCTACATTTGTGAATATAAACAATCGAAATGATAACATCAGCGGCCTGTTAATATTACTTACTAGCTTGCAAGCTCGGATTCGTCCGTGTTGGTTTTTATCCGGTATAAATGTCGGTTAGATTATTGTGAAATACCCGTTGCCTGTCAGTAAAATATCTGCTAAATTAGTTCAATTGTTTTGCCGGAAGACACAAAACTAATGAAAAAGTATTTCATATTCGACGCAGCATCGTATAGTTCAATCCTACGTCTTTTTTTATGATTTCGCATTGGGTAACAATCAAATTAGTATAATTGAACTAGGCGTTACTAGCTGCTTCGTCCGTGTTAACAGCCACTCCCACTTCAAAAGTTCCTAACACACTTACGATAATATAGTGTCATATATAAGTCATATATAAAAGATCGCATTATTTCCATTGGGAGCAAATAAAAAAGTAGCCAATGTGTCAATCCAGGACATGGCCTATCCTCGTGCCAAATTTCAACCAAATCCGTTTGGCAGTTTCTGTATTTACTTTTAACAAACATTCAAAAGTTTTCCCAAACTCTCGCATTTACAATATTAGTAAGATAAAAAGTATGACTCGTAAGAAGTAAGATAAGATGAAACTAGTAAGATTATTGCGTGGCAGTCTTACAAACATGAGGTTTTTGTAAGAGTACAGCATCTGTAATACGGTAAAGTTCTCTGTCTTGATAAAAAAAAAAGTTTTTTTTTTAAATGCGTTCAATATCTTTTCTACCGCAAACATATAGATAAACGAGCGGCGGCGGTATACGTATCGATATAGTGATGCATGTGACCCGACAGTACGTAACCTTACGACCCAATGGCCTTAATGCAGGCGCATCTGCCGCACGGCGCGGCGTACTGTTCCGCCCATTGTTGCTCCCACCTTTGATCTTTATGACTGCACCAGTCTCGAGGTACATGCGGACACTAGTGACTATTACTTCGTATTCACAGCGCTGCACCTGATGCGGGACATGTTAGCATATATTATAGTAACCGTCTCATTTTGCAAATTGTTACCGCCATCATAGAGTACACCGTTCACAAGGTATAAAACCCGCCGAAGTGGTCCACGTAAGTGTCGCGTTCCTGCTTCAGCCTGTATACGGGGTTTCAAACTGGCCGGCATAATTGTGTCGACTGGTGAGGGATAATCATCTCGTCTGTCGACATATCTAGATTCATCGGTGGGGTCATTTTGCAATGCTCATATGATATTATTACTGATGTTTTTCATCTAATGTATTAGTCTTTAATTTGTTGATATTTCTTATAACTTTGATGTTGTTTAATTACCACTGATATCAGCTGTTGTCAATCTCTTGCTATACAGGGCGAGGACGCACCGGCACTGAAGCGCGTATTGCATTTATAATGCTGATTCATGCATGTCATTATTGATGTTTTTCATTGCCATCGACAGAATTATTATTGTAAGGTTAGTTTTGTGTACACTGGCACGTGTAACAATGGAAGGATGTAGTGTTTTTGAGTGTAAAAGCCGTAAAATGCTAAGCCGTTCTCATCTACGCGCACGCGATCTATTCCTGTTGGCACATTAAGTCTATGGCTCGAATAATAAAATTTTCTTTCTTGGACTTTAATACGCTCAGGTGCAGCAATTAGCATTATATATTTTCCGTGCCAACATAAAAAGCGGTGATGAATTGCATCCTTTAATACACGCTGACCTTTTTAATATTTTCTGTTCTGTCGTCACCTGACGCCGGCCGGTCGACTGTTTTATAGCCGAGTAAATTTTTGTCGCCCGCTTTTGAACAATTGCTCATTATTGTTATGTTCCACGCTGTGATAAATTAACTACCGTCTTATAGCAAACAGTATGTCATGCATGCTATTTGTACTATATCGATTTGTCTGACACTATGATACGAAAAAGCTAAGGTAATAAAATGTTACCTTGATGTGTTGGTATTTTCTGAATCGATATGAAAGTCCTGTAGAAGTAATGTTCTGACTATCGTTTTCATCATATCAACACATTTAGCGACAAGCCTGTCGCATATCATAATCGACTTTGTAAGTTGTAACATACCATTTGAAATGTTTTCACAGTAATGGGTTTGGTGTTTGATCGTTCATCATGCCATGTAAGGTGAGAGTTTTTTTTTTTTGTAAATACTGCACGTGGCGAAAAACTACCAGAACCCATTGCGTTTTCGATCAACAATAGCGAAATGTCGACGTGTCGTGGAATGCCAAAATAACACCTCGGAATTCGTCTCACGTCCCGCCTTCGCGTTCTCGCGAGGAACCCTTCGATAATAGAAACGATCGAGTTGATGTCGAAACTTGGTCCAACACACTCGGGAGGAGTCACGTCGTTCGCGATAGTCGAGTTGTAGCGTCTTTATACTGAGTTTAGCTAGATTAATCCGGTGTTGATAGAACGAATTGATGTATAGGTTTTAACTTTAACAGGCATCATCCCAGTATTAATCAAAAATTTTGATTCAGATTCAGATGTTTCCATTATTCACCTTATACCTTCATTTCATGTTGTCATTTGCCAATAACATTCGTAATGGTATTGATATCTTCACTGGTTCTGTAGCCTCAATAAGATCGAAACTCAATAAGTTAATTACTTAGGGATAAAAAAGAATAATTCATCCTTATTATACATTTTTTTTCTTTAAAATTTAGTAATTTGTATAATTTTACGATCTAATTTAAGCACTAACTTGATTAATATTATTTAAGTGTCTCACTAAGAATACCTAATGCATGTCGGATTCACATCTAGTAGATGTCAAATATTATTGTATTGTTTCATACCTTTTACTTATAGCATGTAATATGTTTGAACATCAGTTTTGTGAATTAAATAAAAAAAAAAAAAAAAAAAATACCTTTGTCTAAGCATACCATTGAATCGGAAAAGTCCACGTTCCCATATTTAACTTTCATCACACCCATACTTCCTACGAAGAACTCATTTGCATACGTGTAATGTATAGTTACCTGTGTTCAAACGGATGCCGTCCGCTATAAAATGCCGGTGAAGGGCCTCTTCATTGATCCAAATCGTTTTAATGGACCCGTGTAAGCCTCCAGGCCAGTGGGTGCCGCGGGTCCCTCGGCCACGGCCCATCAAATATGCATGAGTGGCGTCTTCCGCTAGTCGTCACTCCCCGACTCTCCGATCAACCGTATATAGATAAAAATACTCGGTCTATTGTCTTCGGTGCTGGAATGTTGTGTGCCTACTGCCCACTGCCCACTGCCCATGATGACGTCACTCGTCATAACGCTTGCCGATCGTAAACCGGTCGTACAAATCGTGGAGGATGCGTAAATTGTTCACGGAAATCTCCGGGCCTCCGCCTCGATGTTTTTTCATATCAACATGCCGCTTTTATATCGCGGTATGGAATCAGTTTAATTTTAAAAATCAAAAATTATATTGTATATTTCTTTCATGATTATTATCATTTTACAAGGTTTAAAATTACGACTTACCATCTAGATTATTAACACATCATAAAATCAGCGACAATCTCAGCACCTGTTACGATAAATAACAAAAATGTCAAAACACAACTGTGTTACTCAAAAATAATGGGTGCCTCATTCAAACGGTATCAGCAACGAAACAAAACGTCGGATATAAGCCATTTAGATTATAAATATAAACACAGAGATGTATTTGTGATGAAGTGTGCGTTTCTATGCGGCAACAGATAAGCGTTGATCGCGGTGCCGTCCACATGACCAGTGACGTCAGAGCGCTGGGCCTAACAGCAAGGCGTTGATTACTATGTTTCCCCTACATGTATGGGTTATTTAATGAAGTGTTACAGGATAATGTCCGATTTTACGCTGGGTATCAGGGAAACAGCGTGCTTGGGGAAGTCCAAAGGTATTTTAATTGATAGGTCAACTCGGGTGTCGGGGATTTTTGTACACGCTTCCAATATCCAAGATAAAGTTTACTCACAGACGACAAACATAAAATATGATTAGGTATGTGTATTGAAAGAGCAAGGTTTTTGTTGTAATATACAAATACACAGAATTGTACCAAGAAATCAACGGGTATCACAGAAGGTCGACAAAAGTAAAATTTTTTTTTGTCATAGTTGTAATAATATTCAGACGCGCCACGGGCACATTCACGCGCCGTCGTAATTTTGATTGATTGATCCGGCGTACGCTTGTTTATTGAACGGATCAGGTAAAATTGAATCGGTTGCCGTCAAAGCGTCGAGTTTATTGTGACAACGTCGGGTCCGGAGGGTCTCTTTATTATTCATTCGTCGTTTAAATCCGAATGGCCGTGCACGATGGTAGTCCGAGCTTCCCGACGCGTCGCTTCTCTTTGGTAAATACGATGCATTTTGTAGATACCGTCGTTAATATGTCAACTAGGTCTTTAAGTCTTGTATAATTGGATCACATAAAACCTCTGAAACTGAATTTAATATGGATAAAATAATTACATTGCCTGAGATATAAAGTAAGGCGGCGGCCCTACAATAAAGCATAACAACGCGACACGAAGGTCCGTGTCGTTTAATTTTGATGATTGTGATTGGCTGAGAGACCAAGGCGTGAGTCACATGCTAGTCTGTCGACCAATCGCAATGAAACGACATGGGCTCTCGTGTCGTTTTATTGCCACATTCTAAGGAGCCGATTTACTTTTCACAATGTGGAGATACATGTATTTTACAATATGTGCAAAAGCATATTCTGTCAAATCTACAATATGTCGGAATTAGAGCCAAGGGATCAGAACGAAAAACAGGACCTTTTTCTGTGAACGTTCTTAAAATTTACTGATAACGTTCATACATTTTTGCATTTTCACAGCCTTGGGAGTTTGAAGCTAATGTAATACACGAGTAATTACTCTTATAAATCATACCAATAAAACAATAACCTGATTTTTTACATCGCCATCTGTTTTTTATGAACGGAAATAAAACTTTAACCATAAAACTGTCGTTTTTAATGACAAAGTAGTCGTTTTTACATGGTTATTTACAAGCGCTTTTCATAACTAAAATTGAATTTGTTTACAACAATGTCTCATTTTTTACGGTCTCGATTAATATATATTTTTATTGATCGTCATCTGTCAATGTACTATTCCGGTCCAGTTTCACTAACTCCAGACAAATTTTATGAGTTTATCTCATTGTCAATTTGTTTTTATATTTTGCTCAATTTGATGCGCTTGAGTTTTATTTGCTATGCCATTTATTGAGACTCAGTTATTTCTGAATATTTGAAAATAGTTTTACTTGCGTTCTGATAAGGTATAAACTCGTCCTTTCCTCACTTAGATTACAAGATGGAAAAACATATAAATGATTTGGTATTCAAATTAAGGACACGGATATGCTATTTGGATTGATGTCAAAGATTGTTTACCTTCTTACGCCGATATGGTACACATTGTTCAATGGGAGTTTATTTCGCACAATGTTTTACATACGGGCTATGTCGCGAGCAACACCTTGTACATGATATTTCGCCACTTAACCAACAATAGAATTACTGCAATGTCTACACTATATTTGTTGGCGACAAAACATTTGCAATTGTCTCTATTGTATTCGATGTAATTGATTGTTCCTGACAAAGGCATTATTTGAGAAAAGTACTATTAGATTACACCTATTCTTTCACCGAACATAGTACCTATAATGATATGTGAATAAAAAAGAAAGCCCGGAGTTTCTTTCTGCCTTTCTTCTTCGGGTAGTCATCACTTAGGTAGCTAGTGAAAGGCTGGTAGGTTAGCTAGTTAGGGCTCATGTCCTCGCCGGTGAGGATCGCGACGCGTTACCCTTCTATTTCCCTCTACTTGCCAGCCCGAGTTGGTTACTTCGGTTTGTACCTTGTCTTTATTATAACTTTTATCCCTAATTTAAAATGTCCATAGTTATATAAGTAATTTTAATAGTTGTTTAGAAATAATAATTATTATTCTTATGCTATGTTTTGACGTATCATAAGTGCAACTTTGTTCGCCTACGTGATAAATAAAGTATTTTATTTTTATTTTAAATATTTTTATCTAAATATTTGGATTTTGACCCTTATAGCTTTAAGTTGATTTTTAATAATGCCTAGGGCCCATGCAGTCCGCGGATTTTAAACGCCAACGACCTGAGTTTCGTAATACACGCTCTCCGTGTGATATCGGCGCACATTGATCGTGTAAAGTACACAGTTTTAATTCCGTCATGCATTTAAAAGGTTTTTATCGACAAATCTACTAATATAATATGTATTCATACTATAAACATCTTTCTTTCTCTTTACAACGACTTCACATACTTAACTATTGCATTAACCCGCAATCATAGTCAAACATTCTGGGGAAATAAAAAAGTTTGTTATTTGTATTAACCTCGTGTGGGTTTTACGTTCAAGTTTATCGAAAATCGTTCTCTATTCGTTTGTTATCTTTATCTTTGGAAGTGAGATAGGCTAATGTGGAAAACATCGCTTTTGTGGTAATGTAGAGATGGGAATTTCATGTCGAATACGTAATACTGTTTGTTTTTAACAAGTGTTGTTAGTTTTTATCATTATGCTGAACAAGATCTTCTATGTTTCTCTTTATTTCTAACAACTCATGTTCGATATGAGAAATGTTTGATTTTCCCTTACTTGTTTTCGATAGAAACATTGAAATATGTGGACCCGAATTGTAACTTATTTCGTATCACAGATTTACAATCCGTGTACAAACCACATTATAGCATTATATTGGTTACACACAGTGGTACGTATTATTACACGGATAGATTCAGTTTTATTAGGTCAATGCGAATATTAAATATGAACACGAATGTTTGCGAATGCTAGTCGCGGACTCGCGATCCGTAACTATGTTTGTCTAACATGGCGTTTACGATTGGTTTGCGTTTCTAATATCACATTACCATTGATTATACGTTTTAGATACCGCGTTGCCATGGAAATGAGAAGCAAGAAATGTTTGTGACTAGGACGTTAAGGTTACATAAAATAATATGTTTTTAAATTGGGATTAATATTTAATGGTTTGGTTGATTTGATATACTATATATACTAGTTTTTGATTGCCATTACGTCTGCATTAAAATCTTATCCGGGAATAATAGTTGCACATTATATTTTTCCTCTGAAAAGTAGCCTTTTTAGGCAAGCTATTTAGGTCAGGTTGCAGACCAAAAGGCAAGCTATGTTAGTTTAGCTTAGCTCGCATAACTGAGATATAATTATTCATATTTGTGTGTAAACCGCAAGCTATGTAAAGCCATATTTTTATTTTTCTGCACCACGCAAAATACTTGGTCTACCGTTATACCAAACATATATATAGTTTAATGTAATTAATCGTTAATTGTTACTAGCTAATTCATTTTCCGCCCCCGATCCATCTGGCGTATACAACCAAAGATAATTACGTTTCATACTCGCAGTGTATTCGCATTTAACGAGTGCACGTTACTGCCTAAACTGTTTTTACGAGCGAGTCGCCTTTGATGTTGGAATCGCTCGCGACTATGACTTTGTTTATTACGCTGTCTGCTCATCATCTTTGGCCTATTTTTTAGTAATATCCTCTTCGGACGCCCACTTTTTTAATGCTCAATGGTCGATAGGGAATCATGGCATCATTCGACGAGGACACATAGGTCTTCAGATTTTTTTTTTGCCAGGAATACATAATATTCTCAGCTACTTCTTCAACTAGCGTCAATGGATTGACTAAATTATTATACAAATATTAATCACTCAGAACCGTTGATGGCAGAAAAAGGTAAATATGTGTTATCTATCGCGTAAAGCAGATCATTTTTTGCATTAAGGAAACTACGGAATATAAAGTTTAACCCGCTTTTTTAGGCTGTAGTATATGATATTTTTTCAAGTGCAAGTCGATATGTATTTAGGGCGTACTGTTATACTGATTTATCAACTATTTTTGGATATACGATTAGATAAACGCGTTTCCTCCGCGAAACAAACAAGTTTTGAATCACTAGGAAAATTTTGCACGGCCGATATGTCGTGTTATTATTGATTATAAGTTTTTACTCACGTTTCCTCTGCGTGCAAGTTTCTTTCCCAGATATTTTAAATAGTTATTTCATTAAAATATTACGATTATTATCTTACCTACCAACAGTATAATTTTGTATAAGTAAAGAAATTTTTGGCATGTACATATTTTAAAAAATTATTGTTAACATACGAACTTATTTCTTCATATTATTAGTATAAAAAATATTCGATATGCGCCAAAATGTTTAGATGAACACCTTTTGAAACCATACTCCGTCATGCTTGTTTCCCCAATGGAGCTGACAGAGCTGCAGTAAATGGCCGTTGCACCAAAATATTTAGGTATTTCCGTCACGCAATGTGGCA
Source organism: Manduca sexta (assembly GCF_014839805.1). Classification (NCBI taxonomy): domain Eukaryota; kingdom Metazoa; phylum Arthropoda; class Insecta; order Lepidoptera; family Sphingidae; genus Manduca; species Manduca sexta. The sequence goes on from NC_051139.1 coordinate 14,913,259, forward strand.
GGGGCGGGCCTATTGACATTTTGGGCCAACCCAAATCATGTCAAACGAATTGAAAACCTCGCACAAATGTTTACCCAATTGGGAATCGAATTCGTTCCCAATTCACGGTAGGCTTGTCATGTGTCTAATGAAGACTGTTATTTCATTAAAGGCCCAGAGCTGTGTGCCCGATGAGTTAACCCATATAGATGATTTTTTTATTCATCAAATGCCTTTAAAAAAAGCCGGCCAATTGATATAATATCAATATTGAAAAAGAAATAGATATCATTGATGGTAGGTCTGTCATATGTGAGAGTCCGCCTGGGTAGGTACCACCTCAGTGTCTATTTCTGCCGCCAAATAACAGTGTGTAGTCACTGTTGTGTTCCGGTTTGAAGGACATTGTAGCCAGTGTGACTACTGGACATAATGAGACTTAACACCTCATGTCTCAGAATGGCGAACGCTGTGGAATACCAAACAATACTTTGTAATTCAAGGTGTTGGATGGTGTTTCTACTGTTTATGGGCGGTCGCATCGCATACCATCAGGCGAACGACAATCTCCTCTCGTCATTCAAAGCAATAAAAAATAAAGAGATCGCTATAATGGCTTATAAGATGATCTCTAGTTTAAGTCTATATCAAACATGATGACTATTTCATTTTCTTCTTTTTTTATTCACAACATGATATTCCACAATCAATACAAAATAGGAGCAGGCTGGCATAATTGTCTCTTCTGACCACGAAATATCATCTCGATAAATGTTACTCTATCTGGAAAATCTCTTCTAAACATCAGGTGCACTGGAGTCACATTGCCGCATATAATAAAAATAATACTTCATTCTAAACTTAGACCATCAGCAATAAATACCAATAGGTTAATATGTTGTAATGTTAGTTTTATTAGTGTTCTCGGATACTGGCTGCCGTTGTGATGCGCGGCGAGGCGTGGAGAATGAGTTTGAATATATTTTGTGTTAATATTATGTCTGTACGTGATTGATCGAGTATGCGCTGTACATCTTTTACATTTATTAAGTTTTCGATATAGACATATTATGGTGTATCGGGAGACGGTAATTTTGTTTTACTTCCTATAACGTTTGTTGAGTGATTAAGTACTTGTGAATTTATCAAATCTTCAGCGTAACATAATAACGTAACAAAATACTTGAAATATTGTGCTTAATACAATGAGCATTTAATATTTTTTTGACTCATTTTATTTCTTCATCGTGGTTTCAGATAATGTCCTAGAGTATTATAATAAAAAAATGTCGTGTATTTTTTATTCCATTCAAGACGCCATATTGTTATTCCAGGTCCTCAAATGAACTTGACAAACAACAAAACATTGTCGAAATGTTTTTTATTCATCACTTCCAATATTTTCTCAGAACATATTTCGCATAGAAACTTTACGACGAAAAACTAATTATGATTTCGGTGAAGTTATTTCAACAAACATTTTTATTGAATCAGAGTACATACAAATAAACTCGTAAATCGTAGGTAACCCGCGCGCCCCAATTCGAGACAATTCAATTTGTTCTCCGTGAACAAATCTGTGCTCTAATGTTCGGGATATAACTGTTATTATAAATTAAACAAACTGTACGGTTTTATTATGTTACTCTTACTTTATGACTAGTATTTCGTATGCCTATCTTTGTTGTATTCATTTGTATTATTTCATATTCATTTTATCAAATGGTTTCGTAGTAAAGTGGGTAAAAGCTATTTGTGTTATCAATTATATGAATGACTTGTGTGACTCGTTTGAATTTAGAATGCGTTAATTATTTTTGTTTTCATGCCTCAGGTGTTGTTATAAAATCTATAAATACTTGAAGCAAAAACTTTGTGCCCTTTTTTACGAACATTACGGAGGACTATGAAATTTGGCACAATTAAAGTTAATATAGAGAAGTGCTAAAAACTTTTTTTTTATTTGCATTAGAAACTCATTAAAAACACTACACTTCCATGCGTTTGAGATATACATGTAAATTATTTTGTGTGTTACTAAAAACTGAGAAGACATTTAACTCTTCTTCTCCATACATGTCATTTTAAATTTAAAACCTTATCATGTCAAACATCTATAATATAATATTAATTTGTGAATAAAAAACGGTTGTCAGTACTCCTTTTTAAGCACATTGCACACAAGGAGGAGTGTAAGCATTGGCATGACTTAAGTTTAAACTTAACTTCTATATACATAGAGTAGTGGAGAAACATAAAATATAAGTTACAAATATATTAAATTAAGGTGAATATTCCTTACACATAACTCAATTTTAAACGTGAATTGTTCAATCACGATAAATAATGACTTTCGCCATAAATCTCGACGTAAATTCGGAATCTCTTGCGAATTTCGCGTCGGCCAATAGCCTGTCTTATATTGGCTCCTAAAAATTTATGAGGATAACCTTCAGTGCGATGTTTTGTTAGCGATAGTGTTATTTAACTCTTCAGTACAGGTCAATGTATTGATTGTTACTTAGAAAATTCCACGTGGGAAGTGACAAATGGCACTACAAATTGTACCTTTGCTACAGACTAGACGTTGGAACGTGTATTTATTTATAGTAAGTATGTAGGTACAATATAAATGACTAAAGTGTATTTCTTCACTTATATATTTACCCCCGTAATCATAGACGTTTTTTATCTAAGGACGGAGCATTGCTGTGATAACAAGTCAGTTTCTCAGTGCTAACGGCATGATAGCCTTCGCAGTGCGTAGAAATAGGGCCGTTGTGATTGGCTTATATTGTTATATCTCAATATTAGCCAATTACAACGGCCCTATGTCTCTTTCCCAGTGACGTTGGGCAATGAGAAACAGACTTGTTATCACAGCATTACTCCGTCCTTAGATAAAAAAACTATGAATAAAGAGGTTAATAATTAAATGTATTTAAAATATGCCTCTCTCGGCACTCTACATTGAACGGTTCCGTCCACTCTTCTACATTTTTCGTGCCTTCTTACTCTGTTCTAAGGTTTTTATGCTTTGTTTATTGGTTTTAGATTGCAAAATTATTATAATTGGGATTGAAGTTTAAAACTACACAGTGCAATATGAAACGTGTAGTCACATATAGTATTGGGTTGAGCAGGGGGCGTGTGTTGAACAGAGCCATTTTTCTTTAATTAGTTTTTAACGGGTCATGTAATACACTGTATAGATGAGGTATCATGTTGTCCTGCATAGAATGGCGTATTGTTCAGCTTAGGCTCCAATAATGAATAAGTATAAAATCTCATTTGTCATTTTTGTGTTAATCCTTATTCGGCTAACTAAAGCCTGATCAATAAAAAAGGACAATTGTACAGTTAGACATTGTGCATGCTTTTCTTCATGAAAAGTTTCTTTACAAGTATGTTTTTATTTATTAAAAAAGTATAGTGTCTGCGCACAATATGGCAACCTTTTAACGCAACGCCTATAGCTATCGGATAGAATTTTGTTTGTCGTTATAGGCGTTCGTTAGTACCTTAATTTATTCTGGCAAATAAAGTTTCTTTGTCACCACCAGCCTTCCCGAGCCTCGGTTACACAATAAATCCTCGTTGCATCAGTGAAACAATATACTAAGTACCGAAATAGTTTTGTCCATCTCTCTCTTTCTCTATACGCGCGACAAAGACAGGCATAAGATTTTATAGCTCATACATCAAAGCATCACAGTATATGGCACATTTGACGTCAGTAAATCGTTAACTGCCCTAAGACGATCCCGTTGTTTTATAACCTAATATAACTCCGTGCGCTTTGTAAGCAAATTATAGAAATCTTCGTGCTTGCTTTATATCTGTTCTATTTGTGTTTTAGTTTTAAAACGGGAGCTGTTGGCGTGAGGACGTGTGATGGTTGAAGCCCTTGTAGTAAAATGTCTTATAAATTGATCGGCTTAGTATTTTGGGATTTGATAAATAAGATCGTAATGTCAAAGCTATGGGGTCATCCAGCTAGTGAACAGAGCTATGCCTACTTTACGTTTGCTATAGCAGGTTTACTCAGTACTTCTACTTCGCAGGTCCACTCTTGACAGTGTGGTAGTGTTCATGTTTGTATTCAGTACTATGAAACAGTAAAAGACCGATTACAGCTTTCTAAATTTTTTATTTCCAAAATAATATATTATTTGAACTGAATTGCATGTAGGGCGGACTTGTTATTGGCTTGCTGTTCTTCCTTTATTCACAAATCACACAAGGTCCGTATAAAGCGCTCTGCGGGTGCGCACTGCGCACCTCGCGCGCCAACAGTTCAGTCGCCTTTTGTTGTATAAAGTTGCATTTCCCAATGTCGAACGATAACACTAGCATAATCCACGCGCGGCGCGTATACAACGCGCGTGCGCAACTCACTAATTAATCCGTCCTTCGCGAACCTTTCGCAAATAGACGCATTTGTCTTATGTGTACGCAACGACAATACCAGTGAACTTTGCCGTTGTAGAGCAAAAAACGTGCTAATCATCGTGATTGCGCGTTAATTGCAAAACATAAACACAACTTAGTTGTGTCCCACTGCACACACTTGACGTCGCATCTTCGCTGCCAAGTATGATGGCGTCATCTGGCTCCTGAATAAACATTCTTCGAGCAATGACGACTTGACACGATCGTTTGCATATATTAAGCAATAGAAAATTTACGTCAATGGCTAGTTCATTTAAAATGCATGTCCTTATGTAGGCATCAACGTGGGCTGTGTTATTGCGAACCTATATTTAAGATTCACATAATACTATATGCCAGTATCTAGTACGAGGTAGGCATGAACACAAGTATTAGAATAAGCATACTTCGCCGAGTCATAACTCTCATGATGGACTTGTGTGTGATAATATTCCCAAACGGGCACAAACTCCACTGGAGTAATTTAAGTTTTGATGTTAAGTGCAGGGATTTAATGTATATTCGCATCCGATCTATTTCAGTCGGTGTTGAGATGCGGCTTAGCTGTTTGATTAATCGCTACTGCTGTTTATTCTGAGAGTTGATTTGAGTATAAGCACTTTGATGCTATTTATGTTAACTAAATAGTTCTGATCACGCAGATATTGACACTTTTTCTATAAACCGTCGATTTGGGTTAATATCAGTATTTTGCAAACTAGATTTTAAGCTAATCGCGTCAAAGTTTTTGATAACGCGACTTTACCGATTTGTTTTGAAGCTGAATGAGTAATTTCCATTGCATTTTTTTTCTACAGAATCAGGACGAGCGCAGTCAAATTCCATACAAAGTTTAATTAAAATTTTCGGGATATATTGCTACTATTTATAGCCAGTCGCTTACCAGGCTGACTGCTTGTTCGTCTCTTCGTTCATCTGTAAAAAAAAAGCATAAAGAAATGCGGTGGTTTCGTTAAATGTGAATGACCCAAACGAGGAAGGAGTCTGTTAAATTGTCCGCAACCAGTCGAAACGGTTCAACGAATAAGGCAAAACTAGTGGTGTGTGCGTCTTGTGATGCCGTTGTTTGTAATGGTCGACTTTTACCGGTGTGGTGCTTGATCGGGTACCTATTTTTAGTTTTTTTTTTGTTAAATTTTTGTGCCGTAGTTGTACTGCATGCGCGGTACGGCACCGCTCTGAGGTCCTGGGTTCAAATCCCGGGTTGGACAAAGTGATAATTTGAGTTTTTCTGCTCAATATTAGCCCGGAGTCTGGAAATTGTGTCCGATACAGCGATAGGGTCGCCCTCTATCTCATCATGGGACGGAACACACTTGGCGAAAAGTGGCTGCCCTGGTTGCATCTCTACATACCCCTTCGGGGATAAATGCGCGATGTGTGTGTGTGTGTGTGTGTGTGTATTTTGTCTCTATGAAACTTTATTAAGGGCGTATAATATTGTTACTCACAGTAAGAATTGGAAAAAGTTACCGATTATCTACATCGGTTGCAACAATTGGATATACTATTTATAAATCAAATACGTTGATTAAATTAAACATAATTAAACTAAATTAACTATTTAACATATAGACTTAGACGTCAAATACTTTACGTACCTAATACAACGTAATAGATTTTTCCATTAGAACAACTCAGAAGTTAATTTACGTAAAACTCATTAAACCAAGATGGTACTGGCAGCAGATTTAAATTGTAAAATATTCGCGTATTTTAATTATGTTTATAATTAATTCGTTAATGTATATCATAATTTGAATGTGATTAAAATTCTAGACGACCGCTCGGTCGTCAATATCTTGTCAGAGTTTTGTCGAAAAGGTGATGCAGACAGATGTTATGGATTCCGTGCCAATTTGGAATAGTATGTAGTCACTGTCTGGAACCCTTACGGTTTTGGTCAGAATCTGTGTATTATAGTTCTACTAAATCTATATATATATAAAAATGAATCCCTATTTCCTTTGGTCACGCCATCACGCGTGAACGGCTGGACCGATTTCACTATTTTTTTTTGTTTTGTTTGTTATTGTCAGGATAAGGTTCTTATGGAAGAAAAAAATCAAAAAATTGCGCGGAAAATTAGAAAATTTAAGAAAACTGAACGACAATATTAACTTAACATAACTGTCAGTGGTTTGAAATCACTGTCAGCGGTCGACAGAATGCGCGCGTGCATACATAGTTAAGACAGGGGCCTTATTCTCTATCCCGCACGTTAATTTAACAGTGTGTAACAAGCACTGAACACAACGCATCATGTTTAGGACTATAGAAATTTGGCTTACAGAATACCATTCCACGCACATTTCTCGAAGATAACATGACCCGGCCGCGTTACGCGTTTACACTATCATACAGAATAAGGGCGCTGGACATCTGTCGGGTTAGCTACTATTAAATAAATAAATATTTCTTTATTACAGCAGTAAGATTATCAAACACAGAAATTAAAGATTATTTTATTTATTTATTTAAAAATTTTTTGTACATCACAAGTGTAAAAAAAAACAAAAAGAAGACAAATTGATATAAAAGATTGTTAGATTGTAAGAATTTGTAACCAAAGTGTTAATGAACTGAAATATCCAAATAATGATTTAACATGTGTTATGGACACCGAGTTCTATTAGGTTAGTTAGCCAAATGCAAATAGCATTTTGATGCGAGAAATATTGATGTTATTTTTTATTGCTTTGAACAACTAGACGAGCTTGCTCTTCGCCTGATGGTAAGCGATACGACCGCCCATTAACAGTAGAAACACCATCCAACACCTTGAATTTTTAAGTATTGTTCGATATTCCACTGCGCTCGCCATCCTGAGACTTGAGATGTTAAGTCTTAATTAAGTTAAATATTGATGTTGATTCAAAATACAGTTAATAAAGAGATAGCACTTTTAGCAGGTAACTTATAACACAAGTGAAAGTCTTTTGCTGGAGTATACTCCATTAAAATGTGTCAGTCAAAATGTATAGCAGCAAAATCAGCATATGTGATATAACACGTATGATTGCTTTGACATTGCGAATGTTTTGTACCTACCTTCTTTACTCTATGCACCACCTATAGATTGACTGGTAGAAAGTAAAGTGTAATAAAATAAAATATTTAGTATTAATTATTAGTAGTTATTGTTCAATATTCAATTTTTTAATGTCCCTTCAAGAATTGCACGTGGGTGGCAAGGACATTACTCCATCCAAATAAGGCATTATGCTCTCTGTACGACATTAATCTGGGAGCATAATCGATTTTCCCCTACACCTTATTCCTAAAGCCACTAATGATTATAATCTAGATGTATCTAACAAAATGAGCCGAGATCCCACGTCTTAATTTCGCTATAATAATATATATTAAAGTCAGTGACATTACTCGTCTCTACATTTTAATGAAGTAACAACTGTAGTTCGCTACCGCAGACTCCCATGCGGCTAAAGTATATGGAGAAAAATTATTTTCATCAGCGCTGTAAGTTAATTAAAAGCTCGTTGCAAGCTCGCGGCTATGTAATTCATGTGGAATGGCTACGGTCCGCGTGGAGTCGTGATTTGTACTGTGTAGGGCCCTTGTCTTATAATAGGTAAAGTAGATGCTGTACAAATTAGGAGTGTTAGAATAATGAATTTTGATATCATTGAATGTGGTTAACAAAAATGATTGATCAGTGTAAACGTACGGTATTTCATACTGCCGATGCTGCTTAGGATTTGTTGAATATCCATATTCTATCAATTTTATTCATATGAGCGGCAATGTGACCCCACATCGTCCGATGGTATGTGGAGTAAGGTCCAATAGAATGCCGAAAGCGAGAGATGATTACCCTCGACAGTCGACACAATTATGTCGGCCTGTTGGAATCGGATATACGTAGGCTGATCCCGGAACGCGACATACTTACGTGGGCTACTGTGGCGGGTTTTAACATCTTGTTGTACGGTGGTCGCTATCCGTGTAGGCATAATATATCCTACCACCAACATAATACGTTATTTGAGTATTTCTCAAAATAAATGTACGCAACTATTTTCTTCTTCATTTGTTTTAATACATTCAATCCAATTACAATCTCTATTTTATTTAATAGAACGAACGTATTAAAACATGCAAAAAAGAGAGATGGACAGAAAAAATCCTAACAATATTTCATAAAAAATATTTCCTTCCGTACATTTATTTTGAGATATACTCATTTCTCTTTGAATTATTTACCATTGCAAATTTAAGCAGTATTTTCATAACATTTATTTACGAGAACAAAAGTAATAATCATGAACCAAGAAAATCATCATCATCAACATTTTCTATTCATGACATAAAAACAGCAGTGAGGTAATAAGTAGGTTTAATCAACGTCAGGTGCCTGTCACGAATGTCTAATTGGTACAAAGTTTTATTCATTAAACACTCAATTACGAGCAACAAACAGCGCTCGCGCGCGTAATGGATACACTGGCGACCATAAAAAGCGGAACCTTGACACAACCACGCGCAACTGTCTCATTAGCGCCATATGTCTTTACCTCACGTATTATTTGCAACTGTATAGTGGCGATAGCCTAGCGGTTGTGGAATGGACTGCCGAGACGAATGTCCGCAAGTTCAAAACCCAAGGGACACAACTCTTTATAAAAATAAATATGTATTCTTGGTGAATTATCGTTTGCTTTAACGGTGAAGAAAACGTCGTGAGGAAACCTGCTTACCTGAGAAGTTCTCTATAGGAATTTCGAAGGTGTGCGAAGTCTACCAATCCGCACTAGGCCAGCGTGGTGGACTAAGGTCTAAGCCCTCTCAGTAGAAGAGTAGGCCCGTGCCCAACAGTGGGACAGTATATAATACAGGGCTGATATTATTATTATATGAACTGTAAGAACGTGTAATATTCGTAAAACGCTTTTTTGTCTTGTTTATTTGTTGATAATTTGGAAAAAATTCCGATCATGGAACCATAACAAATTACCATTTGACGCATGGATAAACAGCTTGAAAAGTTTCTTGCGTCGAACGAAAAGCTTCGTTCTTTAATAACATTTTTGTTTGCGTTCGGATTCTTTTGTTTTTGCCGATTGTGTAACGAAATAACAATGTTGTAATTACACGATTTGAACTTTACATGCATACTTAAATATCCGTTTGTACTGTTGGAAACTGATGTATTTTTTTACGATGTTTAATGGTAAAGCAAAACAAATTTTACTAAAGTAATTTAAATAAAGTGATTGAAGCTATGCATACTGGGCTTTTATTAACAGGATGTTTAGCGTTTGACTTTGTCAAAGAACTACTTTATAGAGAAACTAAATTGAGATATTGTGTAAAAGCTATTATCTTAGTAACTCTTGTTTTGCAAATTGAATATCATTAATCTTGAATGTCGTCTTTTAAAGTAAAGATTATGAAAGATTTTATTTCGCCGAAAATATATTTTTTTACCTTTAATTAATCAATGTAAATTTCAGTGCAATCATTAAATTTGTCACCTTCCATACAAAAATAAAACACGATTCGTCAGTATTTGTGTGACACGGACCGTTCTTGATGATGCATGCTTACGACTGTATTGTTTTGTTTTAAACTCGGTCAACCGAAAATTACTCAATTCCAAAAACCGTGAACTAATTGAGTGCTATATTTGACGCTGATAGTTTAAAGTTTCGTTTTTAGTTAATCAAGTGTGGTTAAAATATTCGGAAGAACTAGATGTAATATTTTTTTTGGCCTACACTATTTCGTTATGTTAATTAAGTTGAAAGCAAGCGTGAAGCAGTCCTTATTTCCTCATAAATGTAATGCAAAAGTGTCTTTCATGTTTTGTCATTATAATGATATAACATGAATTTTGTTTCCTAGAAAGTGTGTAACACATTTACATGAGTTTTTGCTAAGGAGCCCAATAAGGCTTGACCGTGTTATAGACCAGATAATTTCTAAATACCTTGTTTTGCCTATAAAGAGCCTCCTGTGATGCTTCTCTCAGCAAATCCTTTGAGAGAATCGGAACGGCAAGCAAAATGGAGTTCTTCATAAATACATTTAAACATCAAAACAGACAAAACGCGGGTACAATTACACAGTGTTATGTGAGACAGGCCCCCCGATAGCAATAATCGGACGCTCATATCGCGCATTCGTGCGTGTAAATACAACCTTATCGTGCTGATAAGCGTAGATTATGACTTACGCTCTGTGCGCGTAAGTGGGACGCGTGCCCCGGCGGCCGGCGTTGACTATGATATACCGAATTCCCTGTTTACATGAAAAATGTGTAGAGGAGAATGGGGCGGTTGAATCAATATTTAACAATTATGAGGAAACACACTAGAAAATTTACCGTTAGAATTTTGAAGGAATATTCTACCAAGTCACATAAGGCCTCCATGGTTCATTAGATGACACATAAACAAGTCTATCTTATGTCTAACACTTAAAATAGGGACAGAAATCCTCACATCGGACACTGGGATCTGATAATTCAATCAAATGGCATTGAGCAAGCGCGCGATAATGGCTCGTATCCGCTTGATGTAACGGGAAGGCTTGTGTTCTGTAATGGGTCGGATATACGCTGATCCCGATAACAGCTGATTGGCTGATTAGATTCGTTTATCACTGGACAGGGATTGGATCATGCTTCGACGCAGTAAGGAATGACGTGAGATCTATTATGGTGACTGGCCGCAGAGTACTTTTTTAAAAGGAACGTTGACTATTATTTTGAGGACATTGTAGAAATAATTTACAATATCTAATTAATTTATCAGTTTGCAAAGGTAAGCGGATTATGTGCCAACAGTTCCGAGGAATTAGGGCGTGAATATCGTCACGATAAACCCTACCAGTTGTAAAGGGTTACTAGTAGAGGCCATCAGGGATGGTCCCACTGGAGTCGTCCCTTATACGCCGAAAAGGTCCTAAAGGCTTCTGTTGCTGCGCCGGCGTAGAGTTCGCCAGTAACCTCTACATACCCATCCTCGCTCCCCAGGGACAGTGCGGGGTCTTACAGCGATTTCCTCGCAAAATATGGATGGTAAACGAAAACAAGAATCTCAGAAAATAACTTCCCATCTTAAAACGAAATATACAACCTCCAAGTTGACCTCTCTTCCATTAAGGCATCCCGAGCGGTTATTCATAATGCCTTTATGTGGGGTTAAACGATGTTAGTGGTTGTTTACAGACGTTCTGACCGCATCTAATGACAACCATTTGAGAATGGAGAGCGCAGATAAACGTGATTTTTGTTTTTGACTATTATTTTTACTTCTTTTGTTATCCTATAAACTAATAATACTTTAGGTGTAGGCAGAGTGAAGTTTTTTTTTACCTCTATTTAAACTATAATTTAATTTCTAAAATTTTTATGAATTCGTTTTGATTTTTATGTGGGTAACTTAGCTCGCGTCTTGGCCCGCATACAACAGTTTTCCGGGATAAAAGTCAAGTTATATATTTTCCTGTGATAAGAAATAGACTATAGCACATAGGACTAATGTAGCTTTTTATTAGTGAAAATTTCAAAATCTGTTTATTAGTTCCTGAGATTAGCACGTTCAAACAAACAAACTCTTCAGCTTTATATATTAGTATAGATTAAGCAGTAACATTATTACAAGAAATAATGCTTTATTATTTGTGTATTCAGTCTAATACGGTTGGAAATAATGTGTCACAGCATACCTACCGCTTTAAAAAAGTTTTTCCAACGCACACTACAAGAGGACGAGTAACTAAAGGCACATTGTATTCAGGTAACAATTGACTCAATATGTTGGCTCAACTTGTGGCCGGGTGTGTTGAGTAACTAGTTTTTCTAAGTAACGTATACATACCGGTGCGCACAACATGGCGTGAGTCTTGCGTCGCGTCATTTTGCGGTGATAATAGCATATTTTCAGCGTTTGTGGTACACTTGATTGTTTATTTCTTGTATCACACGACTGGCCCGATAATTCGGAATTTGGAATTCTAGTTCTGCATGGAAGTCAAGTACAAATGGCGAAGCGTCCACACAACCAGATTCGTACCGGCTCCCTTTTAGGTAAATTTTTGGTTGTATTAGTTTTTTGTTTTCTGTTAAATTGGCCGCGATATGTTACCTAAGGAAATTTTCTTTTTGCGTCAGGTTACTTTTTGAAAAAGTTCTCCCTTCGCCACTGTCAAGTACATTTACGATCCTGTGAACATTAAGTTTTGTGTTTTCTGATAATAATGGAATGTTGAAATCCAGCTATATTGCATACTTAGTAACCAATTTTCTTTTTATTCTGTCACCGGTACATTCAGGCGCTAGAGAAAGTTCAAAATGGCCTCGAGAAATGAAGCGCTGTACCCAAGTAGCGTGGTGTATCATGTAGCCCCTTTCAAGACGTCAAGTGAAGGTTGAGGACAATTTGTGATGTGGGGCTCCTCTCAACAGGTGGTAACCGCTGCCTCTGCACACATCGGTGGTTATCAATTGTGCATGCCAAACTATTACAATTGATTGCGTTCAATGTAACGTAAAATGAGCCTGCATTGGAAATGTACAGACAGTTGATCGATATTGACAGTTTTTAATATCGATCATGTGTATATTGTGTTGAACAGTCTTCGGATTTTAGCTCCTCTCCTAATACATTAAGGGGTGAATATAAGGGTCTCTTAAGAATTTTTTAGGTTAGAGGGTTTGAGCTTTTTGTTGTATGTTGATAAAATATGTAGATAGCATTTCTGGTTTTAATATAAATGTTGCTTTTTTAATATGCGGCTGATATAATTTCTTTACTGCCAGCCCGAGCTGGCTTCTTTGCTTACTTTATAATCTTTCATTTATTTTATGTTCAATATAAATTGTCTTTGATTTATATACGCTACTTTATTTTAAGTAATAATTAAATATTCTCATGTGCATTGGCTTATCATAAGTGCAACTATGTTCGCCTATGTGATGAATAAAGCATTTTATTTTATTATTTACTAGCGACCCGCCCCGGCTTCGCACGGGTGCAATGCTGATACTAAATACACTACAGAAAAACTGTGAACGTTGTATATAAAAACATAGCGGCCCGCTCTGGCTTCGCACGGGTATAACATAACAAAATAACAGTATTTCTCCACTAATTAATGGATGTTATTATACATATAAACCTTCCTCTTGAAACACTCTATCTATTAAAAAAAAACGCATCAAATCCGTTGCGTAGTTTTAAAGATTTAAGCATACAAAGGGACATAGGGACAAAGAAAGCGACTTTGTTTTATACTATGTAGTGATTGTATTTTATTGGAAATATTTCCCAATCTCTTCAATACAATTATCGGTACTTTAAGCAGATTAAACTTAGAAAATAGAACGGGGGCGTATTATGAACATTTTGTTAAATGATTTATACTCAGCTCAGAGGTATTTGTTCATCCGAGACAATATCCATCTTGCGAGCTAAATCCGCGCCGCGACCTACTTCTGCGTTTAATTTAATTTCAACAAGTTTAAATCCTTCATTGAACAAAACACTCGCTCTGAATGGCAAAACAATAGCCGCCGCTCTAATTTGTTATCAAATCGATTTTCCGATGCTTCACTCGTATATAATTATTTATTGTAGTCATAATTCATGAAAGGAAGCCGATTTGGTTGTATTTTTTTGTGCAGATTGGAGATTAGGAGCTGTCAGAGTTTATATTGATGTTATTTTTATTCCCCTTGTGTTTTGGTTAGATAATACGAGTATAAATTGGCGGGTGTGTTATTTTTATTATGAAATTATTATTTTTTAAAAGATATCGTAGAAGTAACTTATGGAAATAAATAAGATAATTGACTATCTAAACATTAAAGCTTGGTTACCTACATAATTAGTTGTTCACTGTCAAAAGTAAGTAAAATGGATAAAGGTGCTAGATGCTATGATCGAGTCTCCATTATCCAGTAACCGAAAATTAGACATTAAACAACAAAACTCCTAATTCACGCTTAAACAGGACAATACTGTCTAATTATATCTTTAAAAATATTTCCATATTTAACATAACTTAATATTCTTGATTAATATTGCGTATTATAGAAAGCAAGTCTGTGCTATAGACTGAGCATTTAACTATAATTTTAATATGAATCTCTGAATAATACTGAAACTGAACTTAGAAACAATAATAAAACTCAGCTGTTGTATACCAAGTCTTTATATTCATAGACGACTGCTATAAAGTACTTGTGACTTCAAGTTGGTACTCGTGTCTCCGAAGGACATTTCGCGTGGTTCTACCAAGGGCGTAGTCACCGTATGTCTAGGGGACCCGGCCCACAAATCCCGCAACCCTGACCAGTGACTTTTTTAGGTCACTCCCATGTGAAAACTAACAATATATACTAAGGCGTGGAAGAGGGTAAACAAAAATGAATGCATCCGTGCGACCAATGCGCTGATTTTGCGAAACCGTTATGCTGTGTTTGTTTTTACTAATATAATTTAAAACTTAATTTCGTAACTGCGATTGCTTATAAAAGATATATTCTGACACTTCTGAACTAATTCTAATCGCACTTGCGCACTACTGAGCCACAACATTAAAACCTCGTGGCGTAAAGAAATCGACGCGTGAAATGAAATAATTTATTTGAACCTATAAAATGTTATACATTATTTAGATTCTGTCAATATTAACTCTACCACCAGTTCGGAAAGCAGTTCTCACTAGACAAGAGGAGGCAAAAAATATACAATTGGTTTTTAATTATTGTTTCGAGCAGTTCATTCATATGCTCGCAAATTAGGTACTTAATGAATTTTAATTTTCCATACGAGAACTGAAGAATTACGTGCCCCGGAAACATACCTAATGTACTCCAGTATCAGTACCCCAACTATAAAATATTGTAGACTTTTAGCAGGACGACACGTAATGCCAAAACATGCACGCGATCCGTGTTGTAACAGATAGGTTGAAACAGGGTTGTCTGGCATGTGTACAAGTGGCCTGAGGGACCGCTTCGCTTATTGTATGCATATTACCACTATAAGGTTACAATAATATCGATACAGACGTGGCATTGATAATAAGGCGTCGATACCTCACTTCATGTTCCGTGCTTATACGATAAAAAATGTAATTTTACAAATAACAATAAAAAATGTTATGTAGTAAAATATTAAAACCGCGATAAAATCCGAAAAAGAGTTTAATTTTAATGTCTAACATTCGCGTAAACATAAGAAATCATTATGTAATTTTACAATAAGTCACTTGAATAGAGAATAAAATCACGTGTATGAAGGGTGAAAAAATAGTTAAAATTTTCGTTAATACTCAATGGTATAGTTATCACCATCGCCCAGTATTCAATGATACTATTCTCTATTCCGTAGTAGCATCAAGACTCGCCTGTGGACATGTTTTGAGCATCGACACTCAAATAAGCAATCGCTATCGCTTCCCCGGGGCCGATCGGAGCCCTATTTATAAACATTCAGAGGGCGGCATTGGTCCGCTTATGAATAATTCATCGGCGGCGTGCAATCAGCGACTCGACAAATTACTGCACGTATCTCAGACAATGCATCGCGACGGTCGTGCGACTGGCGACCGTTGTTACGCGTTACCTTCGTACGTTAAAAACGGCCGCATGAATCATCCGATATCCTGCGATATGTCGTGTTACCCCAATGTAAAATGCGTGATTTTTGTTCCGCGAATTTAAATCCAGTTAACAATCAACTGTAGATACTCTACGATAAAATTATTTTTATCGATTTAATACAATTATATGCATGAAATTACATATTATCTACAAATGTAGGGAGGGAGGGAATATATAAAAAAAATGGTAAATACTGTGCAAATTTTAAGGTGTGGGACGAATGTTTACTCGTTAATAAGCTTTGGGCTTAGCTTCAGCTTATCTTAAAAATATTTCAATAAAACTCTTTATAAATATACCTCCTACATATTTTTAACCAATTATAATGTTTTGATACACTATAGCCCTTTTTTCACCATTCCAAATGTCCATTCTTAACGAAACGATTAAAGGTAGTCGTTAAAACTCCCAATGTTACATAACACGTGGGCCTGCAGGTGAGCTGTTCTCAGCCACTTTAGTCGGCGCGAAGTGGTGGTAATCAACTCGATTGCACTCACAGGCGATACCGACCAAGGTTCGGTCGCACCAGCACTTGTGATGCACCGTTTATTGTGTTATAAATGTAATTTTATTGTGCACGTGTGTACTTTGCTAATGGATGCAGATATGTATTGCATCTAACTGGATAGTCCATACTCGCTGTTGTGGTTTGTTTATTTATATTTATTCTAAAAAATCTGATGTCTGCCGAAGTAATTCCAGTATACCGGTATGATTCTAAGCAATAGTGACTTTCGAGAGGTTTTATTACGAACAGGGACCAAGTGATTTTGCTCGTATATTGGCGACTTGAAATTAGTCACAAGAAGTGAGGATATTATTACTATAGACTAACAATGAAGAGAGTGTTGTCGCTACCTTCAAGCTGGCGATCTTTGTAAGGTCGATACTGTACCACTTGATAGACACTCATTCTGGCCGCCTACGCATTGAGGGAGGTAGAAGATATTTTGCGAGTAGGAAGGGATGTTCATAAGCTTCCACTGAACCTTCTGTAATTTAATTTACTACGATTATACAATATATTATTAATTATAATTAAAGAATGTATTGAGTTACCATATTAGAGATTCTGGTACATAATTATAATACGTAGTTAAGGTAATATTCTCTATACTTATGGCGATCACTACGTTTCTGTGTTTAATGTAAATATTCATTATAAGCAAAAACTAAAGATTTCTTCATTATACCAACACGGATTTTCCATCGTTACGCGCCGTAGGACCTCCGGTATACGTCAATGTCGGCGTTTCGTAAACAAGGTCAATGAACCATTCGCCTTCAATATTGCCCGAGGTTGATAAATTATCCGTATAGCGGAAAAGCGGAGTCCCAGTACCGTAATGGCTGCCATGTCAAAGGAACGAATGAATGAACGAATGAGTCGAAATCACGCAAATGAGTCCTGTAATGGAAGTGCTTTGTGAATGAGGTGATGAAATTGTGCCAATCTTGCGTTCATTACGCGTGGAATGTTTGGGCCCGTCGTGACTGATTGTATGACAAAAAAAAATGTGATTGTAATAGTCGTTCATAATAATTTATATAATGAGTGAATGATTTAACCTATTTAGGCTCGATTCGGTCCTTCCAGTAATTTTTATAATATATTTTTTCGAATATGGAATGCCATGTACAAGTAGCTAAAGTTACTATGTTGTATGGTAATGAAAGTTGAGCCGGACTAGGATTTTGCAAGTTACTAAATGTTTCATCTCTTAAAAGGAAACCTGGCTGGAAATTAGGGACTACGGTTCTGTCTGTTTCTGAAGTCAAGCAGAATCACTGTTTTGTCCCTGTTTTACAGCCATTATATTAAGAGTAATAATGCCATTATAAAACTTATGTCTCAAGACGGCAAGTCCAGGTCAGTGCCATCCAGAGTTTTGTAATTAAAATTTCAGGTTAGTGTTACTAACTTTAATGGCAGTAGTATACTATCAGACGAGCGAGTGTCTCGTCTCGTCTAATTAATTACAATGCATGTCAATTCAGAGGAATTATTTTTTACAAGTATCTCCCTAGTTCCGCTCTGTCAATTCGTTCCGCCTTGGTGGGCAAGCACTTTAATCCTATATTTGGACTACATTGAACTTGTGAGTTCACTGTCCTGTACTTTATGTTTATTCACCGTCGTCAGTGACAACTGACACCAAATATGTTTTACGTCAAGTGTTCTAAACAAAACATGTCATATGTTCACCCGTAGTTTGAAATAACAACGTATGTTTGTTTACATCACATATTGATGTCGTATAGCGCTTAAATTATCGAGATATTTGGGGTAAAATTGGTATATTGCAGTGTATATACTATATACAGTGTACTTACTCCTAATGTATTGTCAACTAAAAGGAATGGGAAGGACATTGAAATGATGCCGTTTTTTTTTTCTTGACTCAGAAAAGGGGAACCGGTCGATTCTGAGTCAAGGCTACTCGGAATTAGATATTAAGACGGTTTCTCATCATATTGTGTCCGGGCCGTTATCAAACTGAAATATCTGACAGTGCACTAGTACAACAAAGATGATAATCCACTGAAATACATTAATAACAAGTAACAATAATGTTAATCGAACGAAAATATGGCGAGGATTAGCATTCATTGTCATTGTATAATCCGGATCCCTTGCGTGTTGCTCACTTCATTAGTTGTTCAGTAGTGTTCGTATTCGGACCACGTGCTCCGTTTTAATTCATTATTCATATTGGATTGGGAGCGGTGTAGGGCCGTTGTTTCACGCTCGTCCTGCCGTCAGCCCTCGGGGACTGCGGCCGCTCTGACAATTTGCAGTTACGTACGAATTTTATTAGCCAGGTTATGTCCACACCACGTTATACATATTCCCATGGAGAATGAGTGTGTTTAGTTGCAAAGGGGCATTTCAACACAGATTGTGTAATTAATTTTGTTAATTATAATGTGACCCTTATTTCAAGTTTTCGTGACATATACACGTGTTACCTTTACCCTAAACCTTTATTTAATAATTAAGTATTTACTAGTTTTCGCTCAAGCGTCAATGTGCGTCACGGACGTTTCTTCGAATTAAAATACCAATAAGTATGTTTCAATAAGGCTATATGTAAAAGTGGGCACTGTTACAGGGCTTGGCATTAGTAGGCAATAAACTTGTTCAAATATCTTCCAGGTTTTAAGAGTTGTCGAAAGGACTCTATGTACACCTATTAAAGTATATAGTTGAAAAACCAAGGTTGAAACGACATACGCCATCCGTTTTCGTGCATTAAGACAAGTAGTCGCATCGGTACAATATATTTCGAAAACTGAAAAGTTAACCATCATTTATGAAGTAGAAATATTATTATATTTATGATGGAGTGAATGGTTATTAGGTCTCTCGTGTACAAGAGTCCGTCTGGGTAGGTAACACCACCCTGCCTTTAGTCTTCAAAAATGCAGGTACTTGATTTTCGCATTAAAGGATGACGATACAGTCAATGCAATAACAGGGCATTATGAGCCTTATCGCTTCTCTAAGGATGAAGAGCCAATTTCAATGTCATACCCCATTTTGTAACGCAATTTTGGGTGGTAGTCAAATTAGTTTAGGATAGCTGTGACGCTAAGTGTCAATGTATGGATTGTCGATTAGTGTTACTAATTTTATTAGTAGAAGAAAAAAGATACGGCAAACTGTCTATGCCAAAAATAACAGCAATTACTTACCGCTCAATTGTGGTCTATTGATATCAATCCAGCCAAAGGGGCACCCAGCAAGCTGTATATCTCTCCAGTCGGTCCCTCATTATTGAGCATCGTGACTCTCAATTATCTTCACAATGATATCTCTCCATCGGTTACGGTCTTCTGCCTGTTGAAATGCTGTAATAATAGAGACATTCAAAACACTGGAGACCTGGTCTATCTATGTTTTGGGGTTTCGTCCTTGTAGTCTATTCCCTTCCAACTTTTCAACCCTGACCAGCTTTTCCAGATTGTCTGATTCGCGTCTGGCGATATGTCCAAAGTGTATTAAGCTTTAAGCTGTATACAAAACATGTAGCTGTAGCGTTTTGTTTCATAACATCTTTATGTATATAAAAAAGCATTGTGTAAATACAACTCGTAAGCTGTTGTCGTCACACAATGCCTTGTGTCTGCCACCTGTTGCAGTGTCAGGGTGCACTCACGTGTCTCGCGCCCTCCACAGAGCATTATATCCAAAAGGTCACCCGTTTGCGTCATTCTGTCACTCGGTCTCTACTTACCTCTTTGTCGTTTGATTTGAATGGATTTTTGATCTAAAATTGTCGCGACGTGGGAGGTTCTTCGAAAGTTTTGAGTTAACAGAGTTATTGATTTATGATTAAATAGGGGCATTTATAAATAAGCTATCTTTATTCTTATTTTGGTGTCTTCATTAAACAAAGATACTAGGTTTATATTTAGATTTGGAATAGTCTGTAGTTAAATATGTGGAATCGAACTTTTTGTCCTATGTTTGATTTTGTGTGTTCTATAGGTAACGGCAAGTAGTACAAAATAAAATCCTTCGAAAATTGCAATAAATTTATTAATAAATGAGGCAATAAATTATTCATATTACGCAATGTGCAGGAGTGGGCGCGTAGTGGGGTTATCGCTTCATCTCTTTCCTACGCACGTGTCGTAATTCCCGATGACGTCACATGTAGGTTATAGGTATTGTCTCTTTCTCTCTTGACCGTTGACCCTTCTACCACAATTCAAAGGTTTATAACTTGTTGATTTTTTCTGTGTTACAATGTATATTGTGACAACAATATTTTATAAAAGCAAAAAAATATAATAAATGAGTCTAGTACCATATTATAGACGTGAATAAAACGAATAACATACCAATTAATGAAGTCGTTGAATAGAATCTGTCATGTCATAAAACGTAACCACTCAAATGATATCTGAACATCTAATTTCTAAGAATTGACACCGACGCACATCGGATTTTCCTCACCGAAGGGATATAAAATAAAAGGTGAAATCTCATCGTGACAGTATACAGATAAAAGGCAACACATTCTAGCGAATATTGGTGAAATGTCAGTTATTGGTTTTTGCCGGTAAAAGCTTCGGTATTGATGTAAAGGAAATTTAATAACAAGACAAAGAGGGGACGGGCTGCGTTCTTACTCCTCGACAGCGTTACGGAACGTATTGATATAGGTGACGTTAAGTACCTGATGTTAGATAAGTTTTTTATATATTGGAGTTTGAAGTAGTTGTACTTTGGATTCGTAGGTTTCGGAACGCACAGCTATATTCAACGCACGGCGGCTTTGAAGGCCTACAGAGATCACAAGAGATGATAATATTAAGGGTAACTAACATAGTTTACATTTCGGTTACGGAATGTACGGTGTACATTAAATTAATACACCTGGTCAAGTTATTCAAACAATTTTGGTAAAGAAATTTGTTTGTTCGGTGTTTAGATCCGCTGGTTTAGTAAAGTTAAACCTTCAATTTCCTCTTATTCTATTGAGCCCTATGACAGCTGTCAAAGTAACGTCTCTGGGGTTGAGTGTTTGCTAAACATAAATGATTAGTATCGATTATAATTGTTAACATTTTTATCGATTAAAACATGTTTGGGTTAATAATTAACAGTACCTAAGTAATAATATTTCAAATGTTGTCAATAAAATAAAATAATATTTAAACTAGGAGTAATATCTAGTGTATTTTTAAAACTAACAATTCTATTGATATATTTTCTTTGCAAACTTAATAAAATGTAATTTATAATTGGTGGTAAGGAGAGTTACTATTACTGCTGCGCACCAGTAAAGTATGAAACTTCTTCGCTAACATTATGCCGTGCAAAAATACGCAATTTTGTAGACGTGAATTCAATGACAGCTGTCACAGGGTTCAACCTAAATGTTGCAAAGTACAATTAAGATTGTGGCACGCAGATATAAAGTTTGATAGCTTGAAAACAAAAGCGCGCCACCACCAGCAATCTGTCTCTCATTTGATCATGAAATCTACAGCTAAATATATAACATCCAACCTCCTTCACTCACATTAATCAATCTAATTCATATTCCATTACACAAATGGAATTGTAATTCGCGATGTAAACAGGTAGATCGACTCGAAACGTTTCAAACGGCTCTATACGCCACTTGGCAACAATTCGTAATAATAAATAATAAAAAAGTTATATTTGTACCGCGACCGTGTTAAAATAGAACATTTCTGACATTGGTGAATATTTTTTTCCAGCTGGAACTACATTCGATCACGCCTACCCGTTGATTATAAATACTTTGGTCCGTCATTCGAGATTTGGGCAACCTGGCGTCATTGTGGCTGGTGAAATATCTTGGGTATCCAATATTATCTTTAGTGTGTTGTAAAATACAATTAATTTGGTATGTGAGGTGGCCGCAGCTAACGCCAATATTTATGTACGGTGAACTTTTTTTTGCAACCGAAAGCGAAGACTCATTGGTTGCCTATCTATATAGTATAGAGATAGTTAGTTGATATAGAAAAAAGGCTTGGCTGTGTATAGGCAATAATCATATCAATCAAGAATACATTTTATTCTAATAAATCTATTGTTCCAATCTGTCAATTACACTGGATACTATGGAGGTGATTGAAAAGTAATTAGTGGAAAGTTGTGTAAACATAAAAAAAAAATCTTTCATTAAATGACCTCTAGATGTTAATGAAGGGACATTTTAACTCCACTTTTTTTACCACACTGTTACATTTTTAGCACGCCCTGAAAGGTCTTTTTGGTAATCAAGATAGTGATCGAGTTATAACTTCGTTATTTTTAGAATGTTTTTATGTGTAAAAATAGTTTATTGAAATAAGAAATGTACGTCAACTATAGTTCTGGGTAATCACGCGAAATCATAAAAACGACTAATCAAGCCTGAATAAAATGATTTTACTTCAAAATGGAATCTCGAATAATTATTATGGCTTAATTAATGATATGTCTCGGTGGCGTTGTTGTATTATGGTACGTCGTGCTGAGGTCTCGGGTTCGATCCTCGGATCGGGTAGTCATATTTATTTTTTCTACTCAGTATCAGCCCAGAGTCAGAAAAGTGCACCAGTTGCACCTCTGCCTACACCTTCGGGGATAAAAGGCGTAAGTGCGTGTGTCATAGTATAATAGTTTTTCGTTGAACAACTTTGTCTTATCATAAGCATATCATAGAATATTCCATTTCACTATGTTCTGGGAACGGACAAATAAAATGTTCATAAATATCTACCCACTTCTAAATAATCTGTATTGTATCTGGCGTAACTGATGGACCTGAATATTTCTTTGAAAAGAAGGTATTTTTAGAAAATGTTTTCATACAGGTATTTTTTTTTTCAGAAAAATAGGCGCCATCAATTTTTTTTTTTTCAACCATAATATTATATAGATATACTTATATTAAAGAATTTACTATTAAGGGAACTGAACAGTTTTCTATATAAAATCAAAACCCTTGTCATAAACATTTATTTCTAAGACGTTTCTAAAAAGTTTCGAGCAAGACAGGCCAAGTTGTACCTGGAATTGGGATTTCGCGCAGAAATCGAGGTTGACAGTTACACCCACCTGTTTTAATGTATTTAGGGGAAATTACATTTTTTCCCCAGAATTCCTCTAAGTCGTCTTTGATGTTGCGTGGTTGAGCATGGCGGGCGGTCTCACTGTACATTAGTATAATTAAATTGTGTTAGTCGTTCGTTTATTTTGTGACAGACATTTTTTTAAATTATATTCGGGTGCTATTTCGCTTGGAATCAATTTTGTTTTGTTAATAGAATAGTTGCTATGTTCATTGAAGAATTCTTATAGATTAAATCATTATCATTAATTAAAATTATTTTGTCATCGCAAAGGCGGTCCTTGGATATAAAATTGTAATAATATTCTATATTGTAATATTTTATATTATATTATTCTAAAGACAATTTTTTGTTTGCAGATCGATGCGGTGGACACCAAACTAAAGGAGTGCAGGGGCGTTAGGTGCCGATTATCATTGTGAGTATGCTTCGTATTTGTAATGATGTGTAAGAGAACGCCTATTTCTGTAATAAGGTATGTTTAAGCCCGTCGTCGATTTGGGCAAAAACGTTAACGGCATTTATTTTGTGAGCACGGTGAGTCGACTCGCGGACTGAATTTAGTTTCATAATAAACACAGGCAAATGATTCGATGGTATTCTCTCGTAATAAACGCAGGCAAATGACTGACTCGATCGTATTCTCGGCGAGCCTAATGGACGCTTTGCATTATCGGTTAACAAGTGACGGATGCCCGGTTATAGTAATGTATGGAGCTGATATATATACCCGCGACGCATTCTACCCTGCAATTGGATGAAAAGGCGTTTCGCCATCAGGAATTCGACGCCGGTATCCCGGTAACCGGATTTTTTTATTTATCAATCTGGTCTTTGAGAAGGATCTCAAGTAGAAATTTAATGTATTGATTTATCTAATATACAAAGTTTAAGTTGTCATTTCAGAGCTTGTTCTCGGCTGAGTCAAAATCCGTCGTATATGAAACATCTATCACTTAACATATGAAAAGAGAAGTTGTTGATATCTGTTTATTGAATAGCGAAGAGTTTGAGATGTCGGCTTTAATTTGACAGCGTCTCAGTTTATATCGCGCTTCAGACTGAAATTAAGTGGCATTATACGGTCCTCAATACTTAATTTTATTTACACTCAAGTTTTAACTTAACGGATAAATTTTACAACTTTAAATGCACAAATATTACTAATAAACTTATAATGCAGATGCCATCGATAAAAATAAACGGTGTAACGATATTATCGATAAGAAAACGGTCCAGCATTACATGAATACTTCGAAAACTCTTTTATTATTATCTATGTATAATTAAGTCCAAGCCTTCAAATTTCATTCGTTTATTGCAAAAAATCAGTTCATTTTGACGAATGCAAATGTGGGACACTGGCGAAGGTTTCAATTTTTCAAAAGGTTATCCGAAGCAAAAAAAAATGCATTAGTTAAAATATCGCGGCCAAACAAAAACTAAGACAAACCTTAATAAACATAAAAAGGAAGCCGGTAGGAATGGGGCTGTATGGACGCGTCGCCACTGATGTATGAATACAAGTATTTATCAACAATAAACTATTACATCTCCATTGAGATAACGACATTGCCTCGTACATATCTATTAATATTCCTGTACCACGTTATTACTCCGTCTAATTAAAAAATCCACTTTAATAGGTGCGTAGTACGAATTTGGCCTTACATTTATACTAAGCTATCCAATACAGACCATCATTGAGTATGGAAGTCTATGCTGATATTAGCACTAGATGCGCTGACACGCAGCGTGTCCCTGCAGGTCACGTGACAGCCTGAGTGGACCGAGCACGCGACATCTGGCTATCGCGTAGAACTTCGCAGTTGTAATCGCAATAGGGGACCGGCCTATGCTTGATTTTGTACATTATTCTATATGTAATGGCTTTTCATACGAAAAAGAAGCACGTCTGCGAAAACAGCATAAAAATTGGTTAAAAAATGAGCGAGTAATTCATATTTAAAATATTGTAACGTGCAGAAGTGGGCACGATGTGGGGATATCGCTTCATCTCTTTCTTTCGCACGCGTCGTGATTCCCGATGACGTCACATGTGGATATTTTGTCTCTTTTCTGTTTCTTGTTAACTACCCTTTCCACCGAAATTCATAATTCCTTTTGATAATTCCTTTTGTGTTATAATTTATAAAACGTAAATATTTGATAATAGTAAAGAACAAACATGAGTCCGGTACCCTATTGTCGTGGCTGACGCGTTTGCACAAATATGCGATACGATAGGCCACGTGGTCCGCTATAATATTACACTAGAGATATGGCCCTATGAATACACTGTATGTATGGTCGGATTTGGGCGATAGAGGACCATCGGGAATAACGTATACTTTGTATCAAACTGAGTTGTTGGTTATTGATAGCTGTTGCCAGTAAGGTATGCCAGTCACTGAAAAATTTAAATGTTCCTTGAAATTGTTTATCTTCGCCGAGAATAAAAAGGCATATTTTCAATTTCCTAAAATTCATATTTATTACAAATCTAGGTTTACAATGGTTTCGAACAAGGGTAGCAGAAGGGGTGGGTGAGGTTCCGCTATGAATATGAAAAAGGGTTTTCGTTTTATTTATATTAACGTTTCAACAATGAATTATTTATTATCTAGATTAACAATGGTTTCGATCGCAAATGGCGGAAAGCGGATTTTGCTATTTGATACGTATCTGGCACCTCTGAATAAAAGGGTTATAACATTAGCTCTACTTACAAGTTACAACAAAAGTACAAAACCGAAATACGAATCCCATACAAACAATATTAGTCGATATTAAGCGTAGGATATTATTAAACGTTGTGGTATATACGTGAAGTTATAATTGTATTGGTGACGTAGTTGTAATGCGTGCCCGGTATGACCACTGCTCTAAGGTCCTGGTTTCGAATCCCGGGTCGGGCATAGTGATATTGGGTTTTTTTGTACAGCATTGGTAACTGAAATTTGTGCCCGATGTGGCGAGCGGTTCGGCTCCAAACTAGAACATCATAGAACGAAACACATAGTAAAAATGAGTGCTGTACATGAAATATTCAGAAAGTTATATTAATGCATCATTTTTGTGTTCAGTTTTATGATCAGTTGGACTATAGTTTTAATGGTCACACACATACGGATCTAAAATGATAGGAACCGCTCAATCCAACTCGGCATACGACATAATTTTCTTTGAAAATGTAGGATTCATACTGCCGCATGCGGAAATCGATTCGCTGTCCATTAGTTTATTGCGGTGTCTTGTTATTATATGTAATGGACGAAAATAAAACGATCGGCGTTAAGTGTAAGTGCTTCGATGGAGGACAATGAGCACGCGTCAAAATAATATCGGTAAAAACTGTCAGTTAAGTGCTGTATTGTTTGGTTCAATACGCAATACAACTACAAGCTAAGAATTTTTTATTAAATTTTCAATGCAAATTTCTCCATCGTCTGATCTGACGAATGCGTCTCATATTTTAACAGATTAATCATAAAATTTGTCAAAATTGCGTAGTTATTCGTTTAAAAATAAATAATGGAAATATCTTCACTTTACGTAGTCAGTATTGTCAGGTTATTGGGAAGTTTTTGGCTTGATTTTAAACCGTCCGCTTCCATAATATCGCTTTCTTTTATCTTGGAAGAGCGAAATGGTTATTGGTTACACTAATTTGACTATACTTATACTTATAGAATCATTTTGACATAGCGTTAATAAATGAACCCACATAGTCGTCTTTACTTCCGCTAATATTGCCCCAAAAATCATCCATAAATAATTAAATAAGGCATTTACTAGAGTGTATTCATGACTGAAAATTTCATTTAGCGTTGCGACTTGCGACGAATTCCTTTAGACTAGAACATAGTAGTTGCATTAGGATGCGTAAAAGTAATTTATTTGTTATTGATATTTATTTACTTGGAACTTACACATTTTATCATATTTATACGTTTGTTTTTAAATCCACGTTTAAAGAGCTTTGTCATATGTTACGAGTATGTCTCTCCAAAAATCCACGTTGGGTAACTTGTTATAAAATGTTATTTTCAAAGAGATAAATATATGTTTTCACTTAGTAATGCAATGTTAAAATTATCTTGTATAATTTCATTCAATATGTCTTTTGTCTGCGTCTCCGCCCGCGTCATAAAGTTTTCCGGGATAGAAAAAAGTAGTCTATACACTAATAGGAACTTACATTACAGCGTTCAGGAGTAATGTGACTCCCTATTAGTGAAAAATAACAATATCTGTTCAGCAGTTCGTGAGATAAGTGCGTCAAGCAAACAACCAAACTCTTCAGCTCTATATATTAGTATAGAATTCAACTACCTATTTGTTCTTATATAAATGCCATTCAGAATGAAGTACTTTAACTATGAAGGCATATCCCTGAACCACGGTTATCGCTCTCACTCATGACGCTTCTACAATCAAATGTTTCCAACAATTAAATTTGTTTACAAATATTGACTCAGCAATGTACGCAATACAGATTTCTCGGGAGCGTGCGAATAATACGAAAGCGGCTTCGGTACGTCCGCGAGGCTCACCCAACATGTGTAAACACCCTAATCCAGATTTCTAAACAATACACACTCATCAAGAACCGACAGTTTATACTCAACTAAACGCCTGTATTACCACGTCTTAGTATATTCTATCCGTCAGTGTTATTGAGACAATAAACGGTTACCTGGGGGTATATTTTAAACTAATCTTTAAATATAAGATGACTAAATTCAAAAGTCACATCAATTCTCTCAAATCGTAATCAAGTTATAGTATTGGCCATATTAGGTATCTAACGTTATTTGCCGGATAACTTTTATTCGGAACAAGATTAAGATGTTTGTTTTCTCAACGAGCTTGATTCAAGTGGTATTGCTAGCATTATTAGAGTCAACAAGAGAGCGCAGTTATTTTTAAACATGCTTACACTTAATATCGGATGTTCCGTAAACGGTTCAGTT
This sequence comes from Manduca sexta, assembly GCF_014839805.1. Lineage (NCBI taxonomy): Eukaryota > Metazoa > Arthropoda > Insecta > Lepidoptera > Sphingidae > Manduca > Manduca sexta. The sequence continues at coordinate 14,941,906 of NC_051139.1, forward strand.
ACGATGACAGTGTCGGCTTGTTATCAAAGCATGCCGTCATCCATTGATTAACTCCACAGTTAACAGATAGCTGAAAGGTTTGTTTTATAAACATTAACTTATCAGTATTATTAGTGTGCAATGTACACAGTTATGTTTATAGCATGAATGGACGTATGGTGTGGTACTTTTAAGCATTATAGCGTTTTTTTCACCCTGGCCTGGCAGCGATTACGCGACTTGACTATTAGTTCAGTGGTAGTAAGTCTGGTTGGGGTGAGGTTGGGTAATCCTAGAAATTAAATAATTCTTTTGTCAAATATCAGAATGGAAAGTACTTTCGCATTACAGGTTGAAGAGCATTGAGTCAAAGAAATTATTGCCAACTTAAAATATTCTAAATTTACTCAAAATTTCGGAATGAAAAACTACGAGCGCAATGAATTACAAATCTCTGCATCATACCGAGCTGCGTTCGTCATCCTGGTGTAAGATCACGGCGGCCCTAGCCAATTAGTTAGCTACAAACTTGTTACTAGCGTTAAATGTCGCACCAGTACTGATTTGCATAGAGAGTATACACAACGCGTGCTGTACGCAATTTACAGACTCGCTCATTTAACCAACCGTGGCTTGCTAGCAACAAAAGATGAAAAAACAAACATTACGCATTTATCTCCGAAGGGGTATGCATAAGCGCAACCAGGGCACCCAATTTTCGCCAAGTGTGTTCCGTCCCATACTGTGATAGGGGTGAGCCTATCGCCATATCGGACACAAATTCCAGACTCCGGGCTGATAGTGAGGACCTCAGATGCCTGCCGTATTGCGCATGCAGTACAACTACGCCACCGCGGCAGCTGCTAACAAAAGATAGTTTGCATATTAATATAATCGACGGTGATATTTTCAATAACTCTGTGCGTGGCGCAAGTTTTTACTATTCGATCGCGATTTTTATAGTATAGTTGATAAACCGGAATCTGATAGAGGGATAACTGCCACCCATTATATCGAAATATTTATGGATTTAGTCATAAAAAAAGGATAACTATCACGAAAAACACAAGGTTGTGTTTGGGATGATGATGGGATATTGACATTCGCCCGGGTAACGACCACCGTACCCAAGGCCTAAAACCCGCCATAGTGACCCACGCAACTGTCGCGTTCCAAGCTCTGCATGTACATCCTGATCAAACAGATATATTTGACACTATTTGTACCCTACTTCGCTCACCATCAGGTGCACAGCCGTCACATTGCATTGAAAGAACAAGCTATCGCCTAACATCGGTTTACTACGAGGTAACGATACTTTCCCAGTCGAACCATAAATAAATATATATATATATATATTTATTAATATATATATATATATATATATATATATATATATATATATATATATATATATATATATATATATATATATATTTATTAATAAAATCACACAAACAACGAGGCCATTGTAATTAAATTGTATCAATCACTGTTTAATTAATTCGCAATAATTGAATAGTTCTATAAATGACGCAACGGAGCGTTTACAATGAACGATTTATTTTGCGGTTGCGATAACAATTAAAATCATAACATTTATAAACGTTTGCATCGTGAGGCGTCGTAATAACAACGATTGTGGCAAAATGATACTACGGTTCGATGATATGATACTACGGTTATATATATATATATATATATCGGTGTGTTGCATGCGGTCAATTTTAAGTTTTATTTGTAGAGTTCAAAGAGAATATAATCACTACGTTTTAAGAGACAGGACTTAATACAAAGTAATAAAATCGAATTTACATGGCGTATCAATACCAATATCACGGAAGAATACGTCAGGTACGTCAAATAACAATACTACCAACTGAACAAAATACATAGTAGTGAGCACTTTTTATCGATATCGATAAATTCTACTGGTGGGAATCGACGCTAAAGCTACTTTGATAAAATTCATATAATGTATTTTCGAGTCCACATTATCAATCCAACTCACAATATACAGTGAACATTTTAGCACTATAATTACAAGGCTGGACTAAAATGAGGACTCGAAATAAAATGAAAAGCTTTCACATGTTGAATAATAATTGTATTTTAAAATAAAATCCTTCATTCACCATGTACGCGAATATAGTTGCACTTATGATAGGTCAAGGTACAATGAGAATATTTAATTATAAAGTCAAGGGATGGTGACACTTCTTTGTCGCACTTCTCTTGAAAGATATTATCATTTGTGCAATAATTGTTTATAAAAACATGGCACGGAAATTCAAACAACATTTCATCAGGAAGTGGATCAGCTTTCAAATTTTTCGATGGTATGGTTGACTTTCTAAGGCGAATGTTCTTTTTATTAAAATCTTTGTTATTAAAGTGAGAACCACACACATATTTCAAAGTATGCAGCTTTTCTATGGGAACGTATATCAAATCTTCTTTTCCCACAACCTGAACTCACTTTCGGCATCTGGAAATATTTTTTAATTGTAAATAAATTGCTTATTAAATTATATTTAAGCTTAAAATCATAAACAGTGCCCAGGCACATTGATTGCTCAACGCATTTTTAAGTACACACACACACACACACACACACACACACATTTATACACGACTTTAGTATTTTTTGTCCTGATGATCAGCCATCATCTTACTAATATTATAAAGCGTGTGCATGCAATTGTATGTTTATTATTCGTACCCGCAAAAAATCTAAAATGATTGCGATTAAACTTGGTATGTTAGAATTACTACTTTTTATCACTATGTTCCCACAGAATCTGGACCTAAATAGGTGAAACCACGGAGGGCAAATTGATTAATAAATATAAACAGGTATCGATATCGATAATAATAACAACATCACTAGTAACATAATGGTAATTAGAAAATGAGAATTATTATTATTTCTAAGCTACTTTATTTGCGCGATGACTAAAAACATCTAATTAATGCTTACCTGACCTCATCCAATGGAAATTTCGCCATAAACATTCTTTTTTTGTGATTTATTCGACTGGCTCGATCTCCACAAATTTCACACGTAATGAAACGTTTTTGGTGGCATGTCTTTAAAACGTATTCACTTACACCAATAAAAACACTTTTGGTATATTTTTACTTGTTTGAATAACAAATAATACAAACATAAATCAATAAAACACAAATGTATTCCAAAACGTCAGGAAGTAAACAAACAATAATAATGGCGGTGAGGAATAGAAAGAGAAACTGTACTGAGAGAGAGAGATAGCAGTATCCGCCATTAAATGCCATGTCAATTCCATACAAAAGATATTTTGTTCCTTGTTGCGCTAGGCTGGTAGAGTTGTCTTTATTTGCTTTTATTTTCAAGCGACTTCAAAAAAGGGCGGTTTTATTTTATCAATTAGATGTGTTTTTTTATGTTTGTTACCCCAGAACTCTGTCATCTATGAACAAATTTTTTTTTCATAGAATATACTTCCAGATTTGTCCCATCGCTTTTTGCCTAATAAGTGGTAAATTTTCCGTGTAAGCTGTAGTTCGGTTTAAAATTAAAATAAATAGAATAATTATGTCGTCAAAGTAAACGAAATTGCGAATTTTTCTTTCTAGTTACGTTTTTTGTAATTTATAGTTTTCATTTGTGATATTTGTTTAAAAATAATTATAATGTGATTTTAAATCAAAATATGCGCGATTAGAAAATTGATTTTCGACTCATAAATAATATATAATTACTAGGAAAATTGGCATAAGTAACAGCACCTATATAGCTTGGTGAATGAGCAAGAATTATGAACTGATCGATGTTCATATATACGACCTTCACTAACCTTTTACTGTCGACAAGATAAGATAAATACAATTTAGATAAACTAGCTATGTACTTGAAATTGATATGACCTTTATCAGTCAATAATTGTGATCAAATATAAAAATATATTGTAGAAAGAAAGATTGTAAGATGCAATAAAGATATTAAATAAATAAAAATAGATGTCATATTTTATTTTACCTGCCATTTGAATGTGGGCTCGGCTTAACAAAATTTATGAAACATGTTGCATTAACAATATGGGTTTGTTCATCCCTGCTGTGGGATTCAGTCCCGCGAAAATCATGTTATTCACGTCCAGAACGTCCTGATCAATAGCAAACTGACGCTGTCACAAAACCAAGTACTTTGATGACAAAAGTTTTTTATATACGATACCTAAAAAGCCTCATTCGCCACATGTAAGATATATTTTATATCCGACGGGACAAAAAAAACATAATACATATTATAACAGTCTGTTTATTTTAAAAAATCGCTCTTATACGTTATACTATGAAATATACGTATCCCGTTTTACTGATATTTTAACTCTAGCCCTAACAGTAACCCTAGACCTTAGCCAGACTTCTTCAGTAATTGTTCCCCGCACAGGAAACCATCACGGATTTGCTTAAGGGCAGGGGAACTAATGCCCTGAGCAAATGATGAGGGGCCGCAGTAACGCGAGTTCGTTTTACGTCGGATAATGGGGCGGGGAATAATACATTTCTTTAGTGTCTAGATAGGTTTTCAAAACGTTGTCTAGAAAATATTAAATTGCATAGTTTGGCTTAGCACAGCACCTTATTATAAAACTTGCAAAGACACATGAAATAACCACGTATTTACAATGAAATTCCTTCATGAGTTTGAAAATATAAAGTCGTCTGTAAATTAATAGGTTCGCATAATAGAGCCTCGAGTGAACACGAAACGTCTTATTAATTAAACAGAGCCTATTTGATCACCAAGGATCATGTTACGCTCAGGAATAATTAATAGACTATTCAGTTTACAATATGCGAATACTTGTTGCTGATATTTTACAACTACCTACAACGGGATGCCGAGCAAATCTGTTTGTATTGATTAAGATTTAATCTGTGTAATAGCCTTTGTTGTGACTACCCGCCATAAACATACAGATTTTGTTGATGGAGTTTCTTGTGTCGACATTTCTTCACAGCGTTAGTTCGTTCCGAAACGTTGGTAGATTCATGATGATTATCGATTTAAAAGAGCTTTGAAAAACAAAGATAGTTTTATTAAACATATTTATATATGACTGACCAAAATTTTGTTCTTGTTAAACTAAGTTTTGTAGCACTCATGGATAATGTAACTTCGTACTAGGGGAAAAAAATCAGAATCGACTCAACTTAGTTCCAAAGATACAAAATAGATATTTAGCTCGTACCTGGCCTGATTAATAAGTGGGTTAATTTTTTTTTTATATTTGTTAACATGTTTATTACAAGGCTGCTGAAAATATTTTACGTGTCGGCTGTTGCATACATAATTATTATTTAACTAATTTTTGCTCGCGGTTTCGCCCCCGTGAACGTGTTTTCCGGGATAACATTCTTTTTGATCATAGCGTGATGTTATATACTCTTCCTCGATAAATGGTCTTAAGTTGCTCTATTCAACACTAAGATATTTTTATCAATTCGAACCAGTAGTTCATAAGATTAGGGCGTTCAAACAAACAAACTCTTCATCTTTATATGAAGTACAGATAATCCAAATATAGTCAACGCGCGTATGTTCCCACCCAATTGAATCGTGACTAATCAACTGAACCGCGGATCACTGAGAAGCCCACCAGGAAATTCGTAAAAATAACACTAATCTCGATAAATTGATATGCGCAAAGCCGGCATTATGACATTTCGTTTATAGGTAGTGTTGCTGAATGCGATTCCGTTCAAATCACACTTTACGTACATAACTACGATGAAAGATTTCTAAGCACTATGACAAAAATTATGCACTGAGTTTATTTAAGCAGGAATGTATGGAAATAAGCTATTATTCTTAAGCCAGTATCCGGAATATATTCTTGCATAATGGACTTAGAGATTAGTTTTGGATGTCATTTCATTATTCCTGGGGATGATTTTTTAAAAATCCTTTCGTAGTGCTCAACAACATTGAAAATGGTTTCAAAGACATCCATTTAAACTACGCCTTATCAGTAATCAAACTTAAGAAGTATTAAAAAGAACATTAAGTTTACAATGGAAATGAAGAAAAAAGTTTACGAGCACTAAAACATAAACAAGTAATAACGAAAAAAAAATTGTGGTGTTGTTCCAATCGGCGATGTCTTTCAGACAACCTTTTATGGTCCACCATTTGATAATTTCATTAGATAATAACAGGAAAAAGGTCACATTATAAATATTTTCATTGCAATGGACAGGCGTAAAAAATATGATGTCAAAAATGTAATTTTAGATATTTTGTCAGTTGGTTATTGGTATTACTAACATTGCAATACAGTCTGTGTGCTCGATATAAAGTCACACACAGATGCAGGATAATTGGTCTTCTCTCTATTAATACATATATAGATCTGATTGTATTTTAGCCAGTTATTAACTCAGTTAAGGAAATTCGATAAACAGTTTGCTCCCAAAAACTTTGATAATCATAAATTCTTTACGCAGATGGCGTCGACCTTGTACAGATTACACATAGGCCTGAGATATTCAAATAACTTGTTTTATTACTTTGGGAAACTCGCAAAAGTATTTGAATCAAAGAGAAATGAGCAGTTGAAGATATGTTGGTTTCATCGCATTGTTTGAGTTATCGAGTACGGAATATTAAACGTTCTGTGAATGTTGAAGTTTGATTACTAATGTGAGAAGTATTTAATATAGAAAGGAAGAACGATTTCTTCAATAATGATCTTTTATATTATAGCTTCCACCGTTTTATTTATCGGCGATTTTTCTAATATCTAGTAATTGTAACAGATACAAAAAAACCTTTAATAATGCAAATATTTGTCTTTAACGTGGTGTCGCTTTGTCGTATAACGTCTTTTTTTTTCTTACCGTTCCTTTCTTCCACACTCACTCATTCTTAACATTCATTATCTCTCTTGCCTCTTACCTTATTTCACTACTTTATCCCTTTCAATCAATTTCGCTCCATATCTATCTTCATCTTGGATTACATTCCACTTATCTGACATAAACCATAACATAATAACATACCTCATTCCAATTCTACACTATTAAATAAGAAAAGTTGTTTTTAATTATATTTTTTATAAAACGGTCTTCTTAATTAACACTGCGACAAACTGCTCATTATGTCCCAAGTTTCGGAACAAGGCATATCAAATGCTACTAAATTTTTTATGTGTACGTCTAAAATATTTATAAGTTTGACACCTTTTCTAACGTTTGATAATTAATTGAGTTCACGAGGTCACAATGATTATTATTAATTCACAGCATGCTGAATCGATAAAATCACATTTCCGTTTCCACATACTATAATGTGAAACTCTGATTACCCTCAGTTAGCCGCAGAAGTGGATACTCGTAAATTAGTGTCTTATTATAGATTTCAAGCAAACAATTTTCCGAAGCACGCTTGATGACCGTAACATATCAATTAGCTCAGGTCTGAGCACATGTTAATTACGTGGCATAAATAAGTGGTGTGTTTGTTGTGAGATTCGTGAAGCATTTCGAAAAAGAAAAAAATGACTTACATTGCCATCTACATTTTAGACTAGACGGTTAGATTATTTCGTCGAGTTATTGATTTATTTCAGTAAATAAGCAAGTGTTTCTTCTGATAGGTATTAATCGCCACCGCGCATGAGCTCTTACACAGGGAAGTGTATACCGACATACAAGGACGAGGCGAATGGAATGGAATAGACGTGTCGATGACGAATCTTATGAGATTGTTTTGTAACAATGTTAACTGTCCAACACGAACTAGACAAGTTGTCAGTTTACCTATTTTACTTAAACCCATTCAATTTTTTTTGCGGAATATGGCCTATCTTGGTTTTACTAGTCTCACGGTCACTTGTGAGTATATCATCATTCATACAAGCATCGGACCGAATCTCTATTATCATGAGCCACATATAAAATTGAGGTTAGGTATATGATCATCATCAGCTGCATGATGTCTACTGCTGAACACGGGGCTTCCCCAAAATTTTCCAGATCGACCTATTGGAAGCGGCCCGCATCCAGCCATCCAGTTAGGTTCAATTCCTTCCTTCGAGAATATGGACGAAGCACGTGTAATTGTCAGGAAGAATCTTAATAATGGTAATTAGAGGGAGCACGAGTCGTGATCACGCAACATGTACTAATTATTGCATTATTTGCACTTTTTTGTTGTCCGACCTTCACGGCTTTGACCGCAACGCTAATACTAATACTAATTGGTAGACAAAACGTTGTATGAAAACAAATGTTTTTTTTTTTCACATTAGGTTGAAACTATTATAACTGATGATAAGGTGAAATATGGTAATGTAAAATCGGTGTAGTGTTTACATCTGCACATCTCTTGAGACTCCAGCATACATCCAACAAACAAGACGTAAGTGAGTATAACAATAATTCTCCTGAGAAGCGTCGAGACGTTCTGATCCCATTTAGAGATTCTAAAATATCCTTATAAACACTTTGAATGAGATAAAAAAGAAACCATAACCCATAAATCGCGGCAACCGTTAACACCTATACACGGTCGCACTAATTATGCCGGCCCGATCGTTAATAACTGGTTCGAGTTCTCGCATCAGATGCGCTCCAGTTGTAAGCGACTGCATATATCGGCACAATGAATATTTAAAAGCGTTTTGTCGCACTAACTCATGCATGCGACATACATTTTCGCAGCGTGATGTTTCTCGCGTGCGGTATACATAAACATTTCAGGGAAAAGAAATGAGGCGGAGAGGATGTTCGCTAGGTTAGGCCAGCTCGTCTGCGGTCTGACGCCAATTAACATTTACGGTTGGCTGTTAAAGGGGGTTTTAACCTGAAAATAGCGGTAGCAACAACTCCACGTGTAGTTGCTTTTCTGGCACTGATCGTTGAGTATAATATAGGTCGGCCAAATACGAAAATCAAGCTCTCAACATGAGTATTTTAAGCATATAGTAAGTATGATTATTGTCCTTACAAAAAAAAATGGTAAGCTTCGATCTTGAGTAGTTTTTTATGTATATAGTAACTTTGGTTATAGTACTAACAAAAAATATGGTAATCACAAAAGTACTATATGCTTCGTATGTGTTACGTTAACAGCGAATAATTGTTAATTAAAAATTGTAAAACAGTAATTATAAGACCCTAAAAAGTACAATATTTTGCGGTAATCCATGATTCATTGTTGAGTCGTGCAAATTGTTATGATTGAAAAAAATAATTTAAATAATTTATTTTAGAATAGTAATAAGTTTACAATATGGGACAGTATTAACTATAAGAACTGCATTAGTATGAACTACGTCGCAGTTATTAGGCCCATCACAAGACATAATAATAAAGATAAATGTACCTGTAAATAGTTCAGTTAAAATACTGGGCAAAAGAGAAATAATAATAAATACTTAAATAAACAAAACAAACAATGAGTAATTATGCGCAGAAATAGTTTAATAATACTCACAGATCTTGTTGCAAGTATATGGTTATATGTCCATACTTCATTTAAAAAGTATAGTCCTTCTTTCAAGCGCATTAATTATATTATACGCGTAACTATCAAAGTCCATCCCGCAATTTCAAAATCTAAGCGAATACACAAACAAACGTCTGTGTTATCCTATTTAGAGATTTGTCGCCATTCAGTGCAATTGTTGTATCAAGCATTTGCAGACGGCTTAGTGCATTCCAACATTATTTATCTAACTAGTGCCTGTCGTGTGTCACAGTGGGCGTCGGCCGAGCGCATGGCGTGCAATTCACAACGTCACCACTGTGGTGCTGTCCCACGCCCACTGCTGCGCAGATTTATACCTTAACACATAATGCTAAAGGAATTTATTACTGTGTAAAGAATAATTTATAGAGTTCTTGTTTGGACCGTAGGGATATGGTTTTATAATTGTATAATTAGTAGGTGTATAATTTTGAATTGACGAAACAAAATATATAGAGGCACAAAAAGTAAACCAGCAATCTGCAAAGGTTAAATACGTCTATAATGTAATTAGGGCAAGGCTACCATCATATCCGGCACAAATTCTTTCCTAATTAAGGTAAGTAAGTAAGGTAAAGTAACTCAGACGTATAAAGTCTTAGAACAATTTATGTTGATCCAGGAATCGAAACTTAAATCTCACACTTCATAGCCAAATACGCTGCGAGTAGACCAATGAAGCGATGTTGTGATATTAATGATATTTGTGTGTTTGAAGATCAATTTATTGTTTTTGTGACATGAATTTGTCCCTAAATTATTGTTAAAATAAAATACCCACTTTACGGGAATACCCAGCTTCGATGAGATATGGTTCTGACGTTAATGTTTATTTTTTATTTACTCACATTTGCGGTTTATCGTAAAAAATGTAATAAAATTATAATTGATTTTGTGTACAATAACTAATATTGATATCAATAAAATAATTGGAAAGAGTCATGTTTGTTTTTTGTATAACAATAATTTTAATGTTTAATTACTGCGAGGTTCGATAAGGTTATTTTTAAATTTTTATTTTATATATAATACTATAGTTTAGCTGCTAATATTACAATCAAATCACTATTTTTTTTCAATATACAATTGTATAACGACACAAATCACACTTGCCTGGTTGTGAGGGTCAACTGTCGATAGACAATGGCACAAGAACATGAATACAAGAATAGGGACCAGCATATTACCGTTATACATTACATATTAACTGTATACCGGAGCACAAAAGTGTGTGCTCATCACATACATTTTTTTTCTTCGGGAAATCCGGTTTCGTTTCTCTGCCGGACTAGCCGGTATAAAACTTCCTACCGACTAAGACCCCGTTATTCGACTCTCTGTCCCTAATATCGAAGGTCGCGGGGTGCGCAAGTGCATGCAGGAGTCGGCTCTTCGGCAGAGCCTCTCGCCACCCAAGGAATGAAACCCATTGCACACTGGTAATTGGCGTCAAAAACAAAGCAAACTGTAATACCTGGCCGATACTCGTATACGATTTTTTCTACATAATATGCAGTGGCGAATGGTAAAATTTTCGAAAAGGGACCCGACACAACATAAAGGTAAAATTATATGCATAAATGCGGTCTGCAAATCGAACTTATGATAATTAGATTCTACAGAAATTCTACATAAAGAGAAGCCGGTAGGAATCGGATTATATGGACCTATCGCCACTGATATTATGCAAAGTCAGTCACATAAGCAGTTGAACGAATTTAAAACTTTAATAGGCTTATATACTTTTGTGTTCTTACTAAATGTTTTACTTTTTACAAAAATAAAATGTCACTTTACTTCGCACAATGAAAAAAATGTCTCAATTAAACTTACGTGTACAGGGGATTTGAAGTTCTGAATTTGTTTAGTTACTTATGACCCTGCCTACGTATTTAAGGTCAATTATTCTCTATAATCTAATGACGTAGGGATTACCACTATAGATTTAAGAGTATAATACTGAATGAAATATACCACAATTGACAGTATTTTGGTAATGTTACACTGTCACTGTGTTATAGTTGTATTATCGCATTTTAATGGCCTTATTGGAATTGCCAGATTGTATTATAATGATGTAGGTATAGAGAACAATTTTTATCGAGATATTTGAACACATTTTATTGAGCATTGACGTCATGTGTTATATGGTTGTTAATTAATGTCGTTACTACTGTAGAGAGGGAAAACCAAATATTACATGTAGTTACCTTTATTTAATTAATTCGTTTGAATTTTGTTGATAATTATACCTAATGCAGCAGAAATAATTGAAATGCAGTTTATATTATTAGGTATGTACATTGTACATGAAGCTTCTTACCTCCTAATTTGTTACTACTGATAAATCTGAATTATAATTGTATTTTTAGGTAAGTTTTATTGCAGATTCATTCTTTGTACGATTGCTAGTATTTAAATGATGTTAATTTTCTAGGCTTAGGTAGAGCGGTTACGAAAGTAACAAACTCTGTATAACGGCTTGTAGTGGTGAAGGGTCCATGTAACCCGATTACTGCCGACTTTCCTTTATATAGAACTAGCGATCCGCCCCGGCTTCGCACGGATGCAATGCTGACTATTTAATGGATGTTATTATTATACACATAAACCTTCCTCTTGAATCATTCTATCTATTAAGAAAACCGCATCAAAATCCGTTGCGTAGTTTTAAAGATTTAAGCACACATAGGGACAGAGAAAGCGACTTTGTTTTATACTATGTAGTGATTTCTGTAGAATCTAATTATCATCAGAACGGTTTGGAGACCGCATTTATGTATATTTAGAACCTATAGTATGTTGTATCGGGTTCTCTATAGCAAACATTTCACCTTTCGCCACTGCTTTGTACTTATTGAGACAAAAACGCAACACACTTGTTTAATTTGGCGTCGCACCGGTCTAATTTGACCGATGAAGCGTCCAATAAAGACGACCTGGCATTCCAGTTTTAATTAAACTATATTTTACGGCGATTTAGTGTAGACACTATTGATCTATGTCTAGTGGTTAGTGTAGTGCCGGACTTACAAAGCCATTTAGTTTTAACATAAAGCCATTTAGTTTAATTTATTACATAATGTCCCGGACTTATTTGCTTTACAGTTTGTGTGTATGTCGCTTTTATTGCTCGGTATGTGTAAAAAATGGAACGTAATTTGTTTAATTTCTGCCGCCTGACGACGTCACTGTCGGCGGTTATGTCAAAACCCTCCTTTTTATTTTTAAATTCTGTTGTCTGAAATACAAGGAATACAGAAATAATTATCTAAATATCAGTGCTTCATTTCGCGAATCTTCTACAGTTTAAAGTGATAATTATCGTCAATTATTACATTCATAATAACTTTAAAATAATAATTTACAGAAACTATTCCTATTCTAAAACATATATCTCTGTAAATATATTATATACATACCATTTTATTGTAGCTAAAGCGTCTCGTTCAGAAACGTTTGTGATTCGAAGTAATTTGGCAGAAAATTAATCTTTTGATGTGTCTCGAAGTTGGGCGGATGTGCGTCGAGCAGTTAGTTGCGTTACAAATTCTATTTACGTATGAAAGGTTCGCATTGATGTCTACACGCTCAACCGGGATGTATGCTTCAGATGTTACGGGAGTTATTTGGTTAAACCGCTAGCTATTGCACATACATACATAGTATCAGTCACGAAGCGTCCATACAGGTCGATTACTACCGGCTTCACTTTTAGGTTTATTTACGTTTGTCTTAGTTTTTGGTTTCTGGTAAAATTGGCCGCGATGTGTTACCTAAGGCAATTTTTTTGCATCGGGTTACCGTTTACGAGCTATTATGTGATCCGGTTAAGGAAATTCAAACCCTTGAATTTATTTGGATATTTGATTATAGTTAATAAACAAAGCATTAAAGAGTCTATTATTAAACGAAAACGGTGATTTTACGCTGATAAATAGAATTTCCCGTGATCTCACCCTTGAAGCCACTAAAGTATTTTTACAAAGGACTTGCTTTTAGCAAAGTTAAGCAAGGGTATTTGACGTTCGAAAAAGGGAATTCCGTAACTTGAACTTTATTAGTTAAGACTTTCGTCGTGATATCGATTCGGCTCAAAACAGTTCGGTCCTATCGATTAAGCTAAGACTGTCGTGTTGATTCTGGGCATGGTGACTAATTATGCCTGCCTCGCCTTTATTACTACGCAAATATAGAATCTTTCTCGTAGTGGCGACGGGGGACATTTTTCAAAAGGGGACCCAAGGCAAAAAAACAATGCCTGAGTACATATTGCGGCCAATTTAACAGAAAACAAAAAGTAAGACAAACATAAATAAACCTAAAAGAGAAGCCGGTAGGAATCGGGTTGTATGGACGCCTCGCGACTGCTTTCTTGTTAATAATTAAACTTAGGCTATTTGTTCAGTCCGTATTTGAATTATCATTTTGACTAATTGACCTGATGGTAAGTGGACTGGGGTCCAATAGAATGTTGACTGACGAGAAATGATTACCCCACGACAGTAGACGCAATTATGCCGGCTGTTGGTACCGGATAAACACAGTTTGATCTCGGGGCACGACACGATAGGCGACTATGGCGGGTTTTAACACCTTGTGTATGATGGTCACTATCCGGGCGGATATAAAATATATCCTACCACCAGCAAAATTTTAATATACCTAAGTGTTTATTTCCAAATATTTGTAATATTTTATTGTTATACCATATCTGTCCATTTTGCGTCATTGAACAATTATTCGTATTTGTAACTGGTTACTTATAATAACTGTTGCTAAACGAATTATAATTTATTTGATGAACATAGTATTTGGAAGTGAGCTGGGAAGGATAATTCAAATGTATGCGTATATATTCTATTGTTTACCTTCTATTATGGACATAACCATTGTTTATTCAAAACAGAATACATAATATTTAAACAACTCAATACATTGTTTAAGCCGTGTATTTAATTATAGTTTAAGCGCGCTAGCGTTACGAGACTACGTGCCGTAGCATTGTTTAACTACGACGCTACGGCGTAGTGCCGTAGACTAGATCTTGTTTTTACCACTTTTACATTTAAACTTTGTACAAATAGTGGTAACACGTGTCAGAAAATGTTATATACAATATTTCCGTAAAGCCGGTTAGGTTAGTTATGTTTGTTTAGGCATTGTTCGTTTTCTTATATTTATTTTATGAGTAATTAGTTGTTAGTTGAATTTACGCAACTAACCTCAAATTGACGTATGAAAAAAGAACTGCCATATAAGTTTTACCTTTACTAATTTTGTCGCTTACGCGTTGTTTTTAATTGAGTAGTTAATTTTTAATTCTTCCTCTTAAATAATGAAATATATCAATTCGAAATATGACTTCCAATAAATATCTATTAGAATAACCCAAATAAATACATAACAAAAAGAGCTTCGCAAAAACAATATTTTCGTCTGATATTGAAATATAATTCGTAGATAATATGGAAGAAAACTTCAAGAGAGATAATAAAAGTAGTTATCTAGCTTCTGTCTGGAGCGTGGCACTCAAAGAGAATTTTTATTATGTTCGTTTTGTTTATCTCAATTTTCTTAGTAATATTCATCTATCCACAACTTCTTAACTTTGTGAGGTTGAGGGTTTATCGCGTAGTATCGTTAGTATTACGCGTTGAATAAATTATGAACATGTATACAAGAGTGACATAACACTAGTAGCTTCTGATTAAGGTATTGGTTAAATGAATAACGACTTTCATTCCGAATTTACGGTAAGTAATTTTTTTACTTGTTAATAAAACTTATTAAATCGTTTACTAATTATTTAATTCGTAATTGACGTTTACTTAAACATTAAAAGTTGTTCTGATGTTTTTTTTTGTCATACCATTGTTTATTACCACGTTTGGAATACATACACGTGTAAACTACAAATGATGGCTGGTCCCGACGTCTCTCATAACGGTTTGGGTCTTCCAGAACATCTAGAGAGACTGGCCGACATAATTATGTCGACTGTCGGACAAGCACTATCCGCGCAATGGCCCTCAGCCACTCACCGTGAGGTGCAGTATCGTCACTCTTCTGGTTTCAAAAAATGTTAGACATTGATCGTAATCGAAAGTCCCAACGTCTTACCCCCTTATTCATAGACGTTTTTTATCTAACGACCGAGTAAAGCTGTGATAACAAGTCTGTTTCTCAGTGCTGACGGCATGGCAGTCTTCTCAGTACGTAGACGATTGGCTAATATTGAGATACAACAATAATAGCCAATCACAACGGGCCTATGTCTGTTTCTCAGTGCCGTTGGGCACTGAGAAACAAGCTTGTTATCACAGCTTTACTTCGTCCTTAGATAAAAAACGTTTATGAATAAGAGGGTTAATATCGAACTATAATTAACAACCAGTCCAAATTCTATAGATCATTCCATTGCTTATAGTTGTCATTGTGCCGTGCGAGGATAAAAAAAAATTAGGACCACATTTGGAAATAAGTATCTGTTTGGGTATTTAATATGTCAAATTGATCGCCTGCTGGTTTCACAGTAGCCATATTTTATATAAAGATCATGTTTTTAAGAAATAATGTGACATACGTACCCGAAAAGCCGAACTGTCAGTAGTAAATTTAGTATTACTTATTTGTTGAAGTTTATTTCTTTGCCGTATTTTATGGATGGTCGGGACTCCTAGACTGTTCTAAATGTATTATTATATGAAGATATTTTTATAGGAACACTGTTTTTTCTTTTTAAGGAAATGAATATTGAAGGTTTTGTTTCGTTATAGGCACTAAAATTGATCAACTATTAATTTATCACTTTTTAATATTTTTATACACTCCACTTACCATCAGGTACAATATGGCATGGCAAAGTGACCACACTACATCTGATGGTAAGTGGAGCGGGGTCTAATAGAATGTCGACTGACGAGAGATGATTACCCATCGACAGTCGACACAATTATATCAGCCTCTTGGGATCGGTTATGCATGGGCTGATCCCGGAACGCGACACACTTATCTGGGCCACAATGGCAAGTTTTAACACCTTGTGAATGGTGGAGGCTATCCGGGCGAATATAAAATATATCCTACCGCCATAATTTTTTTGCAGCATAGATTTAATGACATTAAATTTACCCGAAATGAGTTAATTAAATTACTTAGCGCTACTGAGTAATTGATAGTCTCTGTCGCGGTTGGATATGAGCTTCGAAACGAATGTATAATCCGCACATATTTTTAATATTATATTATTTAGGCATAGCTTCAGATTATAAACTATAATAATACAGAAAATATACATATAATATTATTAATTTCTTATAAGAACTACGTACACCATTATAAGACATTATGTAATTACATTATTGTCAGTCTATTTACTGCTAAATATAAGACTTCTTTATAGATTTCCAAACCGATCTTTCTCTCACTGTTTGTTACTAATGAGTAATGATAGGACTATCTAGATAGATTTCAGTGGGGACTACGCATCCAACTGTGGAATTATAGAAAACAAATACTTATTACAACCAAATAAGTATTTATTTTCTATAATTCCACAAAAAGCTGAAATTGTTTTCGTCTATTATCACCGTCTAACTACACAATTCTCAGTTATATTAAAAATAAAAAAGAGCACGCCGCGTCTTGTACAAGCCAAATTAAATTATTTACGTCTGGAACATTCGAGAAAAATAATTTATAATTGTACCAAGAACAGGTAGGTTCTCTTGGAAATGTTTGTTCGAATAAGTTCTCTGAGCAATTTCTCTTTATCCGAAATGTAATTTTTGTTTGATTGTAATATAATTTGAACAGTGGTAAATTGTTAGCTTTTATATTTATTTTGTCTGTGGAAATTGTATGAGTGTTTTGTTTTATGTGTTTTTCGATAATATCGTAGTCATAATTATTATTATATTAATAACAATATAGACTATAATCGGCCAACTAAGTTAACGTATTAATGAAATCGAAACTGAATTACGACTCGCAGTTCGTCCTTTATCTACAGAATACTTGCATATATTAACTATTTCAAATGCAAATTGTAGGTTTATAAAGAAAATAAAACTTGTTCAATTCGCTGAGTCGTTATTCATTACGGCACAGAGTTTATGTTACGATTAGAAATTGTCTATCCATTTGAACTATTCATAACAATAAATAGTTCAGTATCCAGCCTGTGTTTATCGTAGAAACTGAATAAATTAAAATGAAATGCGAAATTATTGCAAAAGTTTAAATGATTGTTATTTTATTGCATAAATATTAACGTTTTATTTAAAAAGGCACTAAGTTATATTATTGTTCCTATTGGCGAATATTCTATAGGCACGAACGTCCATATAAACTATTTGTTCAAAATCTGAAATAAAATGGCAACCAAAAGGTCACTGTTATAACCTATTTAATCACTTGAACAATGAATAATTTTGCTTATTTGAGTAATATTTTTTATTCCCATCCAGGTTTACACTTAGGCTTAAGTACTATATTATGAGCGTCACTCTGTACATAACCACACCCTGTCAATGTTGAAATCATACTAACGTCAGGTGCACGGATTGCAGTACAGTTGAGTCGAATACAATGAGTGTACCGAACGCCAGATCTAGTACGTAGTACATACATATCGATGTTTGTTCCCCTAACTAATCAAGGATTCAAATCTTTAGAATTGAATTTATCTCATTTCATAGAACGATATGAAACATAAATATGTTTTATTTTACTAATACGAGCTTCACACTGACTTCAAATTTAAATTTAGGCTTTGGGCACACGATCATAAACTCCGGTCAGTTGCCGGAACGTATCATTTTATATGACTGGTGACTGACGGCACCGGAGCGCCGCTGTCGGACGTGTGATGGCATTCATTTAAAATGTATAGGTGCATACTAAAGATGAAACGGATAGGAGATACCTGATTAAATATGCGACGAGCGGCAAAGCCAATATATAAAGTTTGTCTTATTTATACATTCATTTTAACATTTCGTTAATTAATGAAACCACATATTGACCTTTATCTCTGCTAACATAATGATAAAAAATATCCATTAATAAAGAATATTTTCACCAAAAATCGTTTTTACTTTTCTGATTTCGTGACCATTTTGTAGTTGATAAGGCGGGTACGTAAGTGTTATTCTGACTGATAATGTAATATTGCCGCTGTGATGAATTCTTTTAAACTAGTAGCAGTGTCATTATAGCACGTAATATTAATAATTACATTTTATTGATATTTATTTTGATCGAAACTTACACTTTTTTATTTCACAACTACGATTCGGGTAACTCATTGTAAAGTAATATTTACAAGCAGTTAAAATGTGGTGTGTGAATGGGTGTGTGCAACTGACCGTAGCTTTTATATCATAATTTTCTTCCGACGTTTCGAAGATTTCGCAGCCGTCGTGGTCACGGGGCGAACTCCTCAAAATAGTTATATTTTAATGTTTAACATTCGCGTAAACATAAATCATTGTGCGTACATATGTTTTATTTCTCAGTGATCTCGCCAGCAGGACTGCGTGTGATGTATTCAAAACCAAACACTCCGGGAAGTAGTAATTAATGTTGTTTTTCATAAACGAAGGCATGGCGTTGATGTTTGCCGTAACCGCGTTGATATAAATTAATGAATGACGCAAATCATTCAGTTGGTTTCCTGCACGGTCCTGTTGCCCACCTCAAGTAGTGTAAAGTGGTCTAGTTAATAGCTTTGTTAGGAGTTAAATAATAAATAAATTAATACTGGATATGTATCTTCGAAATTCTGAATGAATTGTGCTGTGTGTTGTTCATTTTGTATTGGAGTGGAATTAAAACAAGTGATGTTGTGTGGTGTTAGTTCTTTTTTGATAAGGTAAAAAATATTTGTTTATTTTTCACGTATATTCAAAATCGATAATAGTTTTAAGTGTTAAGGACCAATTTCGTTATGTTCAATCAAATGTTTTCCTCTAGGTAACATATACTATAATTAATGTTGAATCTCTTTTATTCACCATTTCTTTGGGAGTTTGACATTTGTATTTCGTCGCCCTATATTATATTTAACGATTGAAGTTTACTTAGACGTGAAACAGGATTATATAATAACAATATTGTTCTACCCGCAGGGCTATTACGTAATTTGCAATAGCAAAGCGATCGCAAAAATTGTACAATTTTTGCTTTCAAATGGCTAAAAACGTCAAATTCGTATTACCTAAGAGCAAAACAAAGCGATAGCAAAGCAAACGGTTTTAACACAGTGCTGCCTCTGTCGAACAATCGGTAAAGTAAAACAGCATTCAATCTCTATAGACACAGCAGATTTTGGTATTACGTATGAGTTTTAAGAGCGATCGAATAGCAATCAGCGAACAAATACAACTGTCAAATAGCAAATGGTAAATCATTGAATGTTGGTCGATCGCTCGCTGATCGCTCAGTTCGTAACGCTGTTTATTAATAGTTTTAAGTTGATTATTAAGGGTTTTTGTTTCAATTTGTGCCTATTTGGATATGGCTAGTGTATTTTTATTATTAGAAGCTATGAATGGGGAAACTAGAAAAGCGTAAGACATCTACTTTGCGGCGCAATCTTCGAGATGATGCCGAAGCTTTGGATCTGCCTAATAATTAAATCCCAAGAATTGTGCGATAAATTAAGGCCTTATAAGTCGCAAACACGCAGGAGAAATAAAAATTTGTGTTGAGTGTAAAGTGAGTAAAGCTATTTTTTTATTTCTGTTCCTATATACATTGTCTAATAAATTTATAAATAGTCTTTACGATTACATTTTCCATAACAGGTGCTAACAGTACTCTCCTTCACTATAGGCTCATATCAAAAACCTGCAGATATGAGCTAGTCACATGCTCTGAGCCAAGCTAATGTGTCAAATTTAGTAAATAAGGTGATGAAAGCTCTAAATTCGATAGAAATTTTGATGAGATATATTTGTTTTCCTCAGTCATGGCAGCAAAGAAATAATGACTTATATGGGTATGGTCCTAATTATATAAAATTGTATTTAATTTAAAGTAAAATTTACATACTTCATTTCTTTCAGTTTTTCAAACAAATTTGGCTGTGTGGGTTGCATTGATTAACATGCTGAAAATTTTTTTAATGGAAAGGATTACCACAGTATAAATGTTCAAGTTGTAAGTAAAATTTTAATACATACACCTAATAATATTTACTTTTATTACTAACCATATGTATCAGAATATTTATTATGTTTTCAGATATGTTACAGTGATTCAAATATAATTAATGTGGATGCATCATTAAGTGGGGTGAGTCATGATGCATATATCTGGAGAAACTGGGAAATGCAGGCTCAATTACAAAACTTACACAGTAGAGGAGAAAGGATCTGGTTATTAGGTATGTAATAATAGTTTTGATAAACATACATATTAAATTATTTAAATGTAATCTTATTGAGAAACACTTTAAATTGCAGGGGACTTGGGGCATCCATTAATGACATGTCTTTCAAATCCAATTGTGAATGCAGAAAATGGTTCCGCAGAACATTATACCAATATTTACTACAGCTTCGCCAGGAATATGATTGAGCATTACATTGGAGTATTAAAGCATGTTGGAAAGTTTGCTAGCCACAGTGTTGGATTATGATCATCATAATATGGTAGCAATAATTACCAATGCCTGTGTTGTTTTGTACATCTGCTACAGACTTAGACTGCTAGTTCCACCTTTGGCAAATAAAGATATAGAAGAAGACAGTAATAACTAGGTGACAGCTCCATCACAATCTGATAATAGGGAGCCTGAGGAGCTCCCATTGTTAAGGCCAACAACACAGATTTGTGCAATGTTTGTAGTCGACTAGGAGATAATTTGAATTTAATTTTTGTATTAAATTATTAATCAAATTCTAAACGGCATTTTTATTTATATAAAACATGCTACTGTATACATGTAAGTACTATGTACATTTTAAAAACAAAAAAATGATTTAATTAATTACTCAAATTAGTGTGTGAAAATCTAAGTTTATAAGATTGTTAGCAGTAAGTTAATTCTGGAAATACTGAATTCATTTTTTAAATTCTATTACCAGTAGAAAGCTACATTATTCCTGAGTGAAATAAACTATATTTCAATGTGATTATTATTAATGTGAACTACACAAGAAAACATAAAATAAAAAAAAGTAAAAATGTTTGACATGTTGTGAAGTTGGCAAGGCTAGTTATTAAATAAAAATCTTTTTTTTCTTTAATATACATAATATTTATGGTAAAGTTTACAATATTGGAACTCTGTTTTCTACATCCCAAACAGAGCCTGTTCTCCAATGACAGATTTTTTTGTCCATCTCGGAAATATCTTTTCGGTGTACTCAGACCGCTGCCAGTCAGTCAGTCAGAAGACTCCATTTATGTTTAGCAAGTCTGGTTTTGCTCTTATTAAATATCAGCCCAGTACTAAAAATAAATACACATAACATTAATTATACATACTACTTATTGGAAGATAGTTATAAAAAAATACTTATAGTAAAATATATTACCGTTTCAAATGCTCTCCAGTTTTGGAAGAACCTAAACCAATAGAGTTCAGCTTTATCGCTAGATGTTTCCACTGACTATCGAAAGTTTTCTTGAATGTGGTGCCGAGTCTATGTCTTTGGCTAAAGAATGATGTTCTTGTAAGAACTATAAAACTCCAACAAAACCTCAAGCTGTTCTTTTGACACTCTGTTCATCTTGATATCCTAAAAAATCAAAACAAATTATTGTAATGTGACATAACACTGGGAAACAGCGTACTCCTTACACTACCTACTAACGTTTTATTTTATGTGCACAAAGTTATCAAAAAGTGCATGAAGTTATTTACTACTAGTTAATCTATTGTAATTTTATAATGTAACAACTTACCTTGTTTCTAAAATACATCAATGCCGTATAAAATCCAAAGTAGATTTGGTGCCATCATCTCTTTAAGGAAGTACTATTGGAAGCTTAGTTATTTTACTTGTTAACTTTCAACAATCCTTACACAATGTTTAACACATGTTTCAATGTTTCACTAACTGTTCATGGCGCACTTCATTATTTTTGTTGAAATTTAGAGTGGACTGTGTCGAATATGATTTTCAGTAACACAGGGATGAAATACCAAAAAGCAATGTTTACCATTTATTTGTAACAATACAATCAGATGTTTTAAGTTTGACGTTAAATAATTCCATTGATTGCCTTCTGATGGTTTTGGCGCTAGTGTTCTAGCAAACACTGCATTATATTCGCTCAGAGCGGACAGCGAGCGATAAGCAAACGAATGGTTACGTGATACCAAAATTTTAAACAATTAGCAATTGATCGCTATGGCTTGGCATTTGCTTTGCGATGGTTTCGTCGATTGCTGAATTTTACGTAATAGCCCAGCCGGATCTATTATGGTAATCGTACTTGGTAGTGAGCTTGTTATGGCATATTCAAAACATTTACAAACTTGTGGGGTTTGTGCTGAGGTTGTGGGGATGTTGCCCGCGAGATGGAACCGCGCAAGGTAATTGTCATACGTATTTAGACAGCACGAGAATAGATTTATTTTACTTCTGTTTATTCCTTGTTTAATTATCCCACGTACATATACAAAAAAAAATATTATGTAGAATTATGTTATGTCAATAATTCGTTAATGGAAAGTCCTCATAATTCTGAAGCTATTTCTATTACAAGTATTTAAGTTTTCATAGCATAAAACAGTTGAAATTCTAAAGTTTGACAATATCTATGATGTTCATATTGTAATGAATCTGCGGAAATAAACGTTGCCGGATTTTTTAACGTACTTTCTGTCGGTTGCGGACTACGGCGCGCCGCCTAAACATCCGGACTGGAGCAATTTGAACGTGCTCCTGCAGGAATAGTAAACACGTGTGATTACACACCTTATTCCTCGCAGGTATGTTTTCGCCGCTCGCCTTTATACCAGACGCAATTAAAGGGTCTGTAATTTTGCTTGTTCTATATTATTAATATAACTACCTTAGAAGTTCTTTATAAGATTTTTAAGGATATGTGAAGTCTACTAATCCGCATTAGGCCAGCGTGGTTGACTAGGGTCTAATCCCTCTCAGTAGTAGAGTAGACCCATGCCCAGCCATGGTACAGTATGTAATACAGGGCTGATATATTATTATTATACACATTTTTAATTATCAATATCTGCATGATATTAAGTTTGGTATGTATCTGTATTTCGTCTATTGTGTATTGTGGATGCGCGGTTAAAGTTACGTGAATGCAATAATTAGTTGGGTTTAATTGTACCTTCAACTTCTCAAAAGCCTTTCCTCAAATTATCTTTATTATTATAGGTTATATATTACAAATCCTTTTAACCATATTTGCAAATAAACGAAAAACATCCCGCGGTCAGTCCGACTGTCAACACGGCGTGACACATTGTATATAATTGTGTTTGAGAGTAAATTATGCCTAGACGTAAAGTATGGCGTCACAAAATTATTTTTATTGAGGAAAACGGCTCGTGAGCGTTTGCGTTATTCGACATGAACAATTTATAACAAAATGGCACTGTCATTAATACCGCTATTAAGAAAAATGCATCTTAATTAATACTAACATGAAACCGCAATATGTAATTAAGATCCAATATAGCTGTTATGCGCGAGAGTCCCATTGGAGTTACTCTTGAATGTTATACACAGGCTCACACCAGAACGCGACAAACGTGTGCCAATAGGGCTGGTTTTACACCTCGAACGTCGATCGCTGTTTGTTTCTCCAGCAGTACGAGTATTGTTGTAAGATATTATCGGAAATGTATTTACTGAGTGTGATGATATGTATTTAGTGTTTTATGATAACGAGCTCAGCCTCACCAGGCTGGTGTTGTAAAATCAAGCGATAGAGTCTAACCTCCTTATTCATAGACGTTATTAATCTAAGGACGGAGCATTGCTGTGATAACAAGTCTGTTTCCCAGCTTTGTTTATCTGACAGCTTGCTGTTTGTTCAGCTTTGTTTATCCACAGACAACTACGTTCAAGTTGTATCTCAATATTAGCCAATCGCAACGGCCCTATGTTCACGCACTGCAATGGCTGCCATGCCGTCAGCACTGAGAAACTGACTTGATATCACAGCAATGCTCCGACCTTAGATAAAAAACGTCTTCGAATAAGGGGGTAAGTTTTAAAAGCAATAGTATTGAAACTACCTATTATTATTTTAAATATTTATAATATGGATGCGTGCCGCTTCCAACAGGTCGACGTGGAGATCCTTGGGGGAGACTTATGTTCAGCAGTGGACTTCCTGTGGCTGAGATGATGATAATATAGGCACTATATCGTACATAGTACACGATAGTAATGACACCACTTTGAAAGTAAAATACGATTAAGCTTTTTATAGGTATCGTATTTTGCAACGTTCATATACTTCAGGAAACTTAATATGGCGTTTACCCAATCATTATAAAAAGATCATAAACATTTAACGATGTTATTCGCCGCCTACGCACCACATGCGAGCAGTCAATCTATACTATTATATAAAGCTGAAGAGTTTGTTTGTTTGTTTGTTTGTTTGTTTGAACGCGCTAATCTCAGGAACTACCGGTCCAAACTGAAAAATTCTTTTTGCTTTGGATAGCCCTTTGTTCGTGGAGTGCTATAGGCTATATATCATCACGCTATACCCAATAGGAGCGGGGCAGTAATGGCTAATCTCAGGAACTACCGGTCCAAACTGAAAAATTCTTTTTGCGTTGGATAGCCCTTTATTCGTGGAGTGCTATAGGCTATATATCATCACGCTATACCCAATAGGAGCGGGGCAGTAATGGCTAATCTCAGGAACTACCGGTCCAAACTGAAAAATTCTTTTTGCGTTGGATAGCCCTTTATTCGTGGAGTGCTATAGGCTATATATCATCACGCTATACCCAATAGGAGCGGGGCAGTAATGGTTAATCTCAGGAACTACCGGTCCAAACTGAAAAATTCTTTTGCGTTGGATAGCCCTTTGTTTGTGGAGAGCTATAGGCTATATATCATCACGCTATATTCAATAGGAGCGGAGCAGTAATGGCTAATCTCAGGAACTACCGATTCGAACTGAAAAATATTTTTGTGTTGAAATAGTCCTTTGTTTGTGGAGTGCTCAAAGTTATATATCATCACGCTATGACCAATAGGAGCGGAGCAGTAATGGCTAATCTAAGGAACTACCGGTTTCAACTGAAAAATTCGTTTTGTGTTGGATAGCCCTTTATTTGTGGACCGCTATAAGCTATATATCATCACGCTATGACCAATAGGAGCGGAGCAGTAATGGCTAATCTCAGGAACTACCGGTTTGAACTGAAAAATTATTTTTGTGTTGGATAGCCCTTTGTTCCTGGAGTGCTATAGGCTATATAGCATCATGCTATAACCAATAGGAGCGGAGCAGTAATGAAACATGTTGCAAAAACGGGGAAAATTATGAGTTTTGAGAGCTTCCGTTGCCTGCGCTGCGTAAACGGTTAAAGTTATGCAACAATGATGTATGACGGGATTGTTTCACTTAAAAGTTCTAAATAATATAACAAAAGTCCCCCGCTGCATCTGTCTGCCTTAACGTGTTAAACTCAAAAACTACCTAACGTATTAAGATGAAATTTGGTATGGAGACAGTTTGAGACCCTGGGAAGAACATAGGCTCCCGGGAAACTACTATTTTTATAACGGAAAACTTTAGCCTGAAAAACTTTATAACGCGGGCGGAGCCGCGAGCAAAAGCTAGTATGACAATAAATCCAAAAATCTGATCTCGTAACATGTGGACCATCATTCAGCATGTCCTCGTTGCGTGACGTCCGTACTGACTAATATTAGACTGCAGTGTTGTGTGTGAGATCTCATGGGTACTTCAAACGATCAGTCAACATCGACAGTTTTGTAGGACGCTGAATGTAGTGATGTATATTAATATGTTAAAATTTGTCTATGCACGGACGTACGCTAAAATGTGAGTATTGTTCTCGGGAAGGGAAAATTGACGGAAAAATGGTTCGATTACGATAATTTACATCACTTTTATTGTGATATGTCGAATTTAGTGTTAGGCGATAGTTCATTATACATTTTGTTTCGTTTTAATCTGTAATTAGTAAAATTGGTTCGCAGTTGAAAGAAAAATGTAAAAATAATTAATAATCATGGATATTTCGGCCTTTAAAATTTCGTCATATTAAATTTAATAATATGACGAAATTTTAAAGGCCGAAATATCCATGATTATTAATTATTTTTACGTTTTTCTTTCAACTGCGAGAACTAATCGCTAACTAGACGTGAATTTAAATTCTTTACTTGCCAATACTTGTTTAGTTACCCAGATTAAAGGCGAAACAAAATGTATGAAAATGGACCTTGAGGTATCGCCTTAATAAAAATGCTAATCCATTCCATTTAAAGCATATCACAATTGCGTAAGGGTTAATTATGCACTGTTTTATAAAACTTTTAATCCCATGCAATAATTGTGTTGCTCATGATAATCTTTATACCTGTGTTGACTAACTATCAGTTGTGATTGTCAGTAACAACTGAAAGCATGCAGCGTACCTTAGCGGTGATTGAAGTCGATCGGTATGGGCGCTGATTACGCCGGCGGTGTTTGCTCACGCGGGCCGTTTACGCAAATCGTGGGAACGGCACCGTTTCGACTCGAATCAAAACAAACAACATTTTTTATGTACTGACCCCGTTGGATGAGTATTATGTGGTCGTGCGTAAAACCATGTGGTCTAGTCGGAATCGGCGTAACCTATTTCGGTTAAGTTGCCTGGTGACTAGGAACTTTGATTCGTCATCGTGTTTTGTCGGTATAGGGTTGTCGCAGTGTTTTGATGGACGAATTTTATTCCACCTTCTGTCTAAATTTGTAGTAGATTTGATACGATACGGATGTAATTTTTAATATGATCAGATGTAGCGATACGGCAACCAAAGAGGAATGGCGATTACTCATAAAGGCTAAGATCTGGAAGCAAAACCCTGAAAAACATACTATGTTTTTGTTTATTTTAATACTAAAAACATTGAAAGGAATAAAACATTGCCACTTTTATTGTATTTCATATGATATTACCATCATTTATTACAATTTATTCATACATGGACAAGGTTGACACGCCTACTCTAAATTAACGCAATTTTAAACGGCACATTACCATTTTAATTCCTTAATAAATACATAAAATTAAAAATAAATAAACAAATTTAATATTGATTCAAAATAATTCGCTTGAATGATTTAATGATGTTCACCAACTGGGCCTGAAATGGACATGCTTTTACAACATTGATAATTAGCAATTAGTTCTACAGCAAATACCACAACGATTTTCCCGGAATCCCTTTTATAATTCCACGATTGTGTCCCTGAATTCATTAATGGGAACTATTATGGCATTCTTGAATAAATATTAGTTAAATAAAGTGTATATTGATGGCGTTTTTCCTCAATGTAACGCAGGGAAGCGATGGCGACCGACGGTAACAGCACGTAGGCGCCGTTCCTCTATTAATCGCCAAATTAAACTAACTTTAATGAAACCATATTTTTAAAAGTTAAAAGCTGTTCATTTTTACTTTATTGCTCGTAAACTGTCAATTTTGGAGCTCTAAAAATATATTAACTTGTTTGTAACTGATAAAATTGTATAGAAGGTCGCGTTGATTAAGATTTTCTTCGTTTATTCCATTTTGGTGAAACTCTTTGTTATTTTGCAATATGGACCAATTAACCAACTCTATTAGAATTTGGATTGTGGTTTAACGTTTAATACTTTGATAATTTGCAAACTGTTTGTGAAATAATTATGGAACGCGTTCTGATTAACAACTAAAAGAAATAATAACAATAAAGTATAATATTGTCAGCATTTAGCTAGTCTATTCCGTTAAAGTTGATATCACTCCATTACTAAGTAAACCCTCTTTTCTCTTATTCTGTTTCGTTTTCTTCGCAATCAGTTGTATCTTCGACGGTCTTTAAGGTTTTATCTGCTTTCTATCTATTCTACAAAAAGATATAAGAACTTGAGAAAACACTTCATTGCAGTGGCGAAGTGCCTATATACAACCTGTCGACTTCTCTTTAGGAATTTATATAAATTCTAATTTTCTTTGAACGATTAGCAGACTGCATTCATGAATATTAGTAGTGCTTATATGTTGTGTTAGGGTTCCTTTTCGGAAAATTTCACCCTTAGCCACTGCTTCACTAAGTTGAGTTTTGATTAGCAAAAATTTGCTAAATTATAAATAACCAAATATGGTTTTAACGTTTTGGTATTATTTTAATCTCGCTACGCATTTTATGTGTAAATTTTCTCGTAATCATAAAATTAATAGTTTACCTCAAAAGAAGTTGTTTATTTTAATTCGCTTCAAATAACCTATCGTACGTCAGTAATTTGTTAGTGTTTATGTTGAATCTAGTGTTCATGCCGAATCTACGTATTCGTGTACGTCATGCTGCTTACGCAGTTGTGTCCTAATTTACACCAACATATGTGCAGACTCTTGGCCCAATTTGTGGAGTAATTAGTTCGGCGTGTCCCGATTTGGAACAAAAACCATGTTCGCGATTAACGGGCTTAAGTGGATTAGTATTATTAATCTTGACGTCACTTCGCTAACCTAAATAATTAAATGCGATGATAGATTGAACACAATTACAGCTAGCTTTTGCTCGCGGTTTCGTTTGCCTGAAGAAGTTTTTCCGCGGTAAGGGTCACCCTTTATATTTTTCCGGAGTGAAATGTAATATATAGCATTCGGGAATAATATGGGGCTACCTATTAGTGAAAAAAAAATCAAAATTGGTTTAGTAGTTTCTGAAGTTAGCACGTTTAAACAAACAAACTCTTTATAAAATAGTATAGATGATGAAGCTTGCAAAGCCATTTAACGAAAAGCGCTGCATTTGCGTAAACAGCAATATGTGATTTTTTATATTTAACAGGTAATCTACCTATTCGGCAGCCTGAGATATTATATCAAGTCTAATAATGACCAGTTATTACATACATAAACCTGTATTTCCATATTTATAACTTAATATTATATTTGACGGGAAATATACCACATTACCTATACAGAATTTACCTTCTTTATCCAGCCCGCAATGTAAGCATATAAGATACATCATATTAAAATATATATTCCTACTATATTGGGTCTCGTACTATATTCGTATTTCGTATTAAATGTTACTCGTGTAAAAAAACAGTTTAGGGGCCGATCAACTATTACGTAAGGCAATTTGAAAGGGAGGGGTCGTCTTGTAAAACGTTAGGATGCGTTGCAGGCGCGGGAGGGGGGATTCGTGCAACGCATTATGTAACATTGGATTTTTTATTTTAAAACAATGACAAAGGTATTTTAGCGATTTTCCAGGACTTTGCGAAAAAATTAAAAAAATTTAGTGTAACATAACATTTTGAGGGGCGGGGGTGTACAGGAAAATGTTACGGCTCGTTACACAGAGCGGTGAGGGTGTCAAAATTCTTCAAAAATTGCGTTACGTAATACTTGAACGGCCCCTTTGTTAAGTTTAGGCACCGCATTAGCATCTACTTGGCACATAAACGTTTATGCAGGCCGCCTCTCATGAATGGACATCCTGCGAAGTGTTTACGCGAGTGTCCATATTTCGCACGGATCGCACGCCATGTGCGCTTAACATTGTTCCCACGATGTTACCGCGAATTGTTTGATTTTTAAACGGTTTTATTATCGTCGTAGTCATATGTCAAGGTTACACAATATTTACTAAGAAGGCTAATATACCTAAATTTTTGTTTGATCTTCATCGTCTCTGTTCTCGTACTTTTCGAGTACGCCAACCTGGAGGTCAATAAAATTGGAATGTTGTTTTGTACTTTATCTAGATATTTGTTGCCACTCGTGTAAATGGAAGACCATCTAAATGGAAGGTGTTCCTAAAAGGGATGTGACGCTCAAACATCTTAGCATTACATCTATACATATTATAAAACAAAGTTCCATTTTCTGTCTGTCTATGTGTTCAATTGTCTCAAAATCTACTAAACGTTTTTTATTTTAATTTGGTATGAAGATATTTTATGACCTTGGGAAGGTTACAGGCTACTTTCTATCCAGGGATAATATCCTTCACGGGGCGAAATCGCGAGCATATTATCGGATCATATTATACATTACTAATCAGGATCAAATATTAGCCCGTGCTCAACAGTGGGACAGTATAATACAGGGCTGATATTAACAACACAATACAATCCCTTAACATACACAATAATCCGCAGTACACAGTCATACGTACCTTCACTATAACGCCCGCACAGGCGGCCATTGTCCCCTCCGTGACAAGCGCATGACAAATTCAACTGGACGTCCATTGCCAGCTGGGAACAAGCTCATTACGTTGTTTTCCATTCTGCCTTGGAAAAGTTTCACCTTTGTTACGGCCAGTATTACGGGAAGGCAAACGACCCGTCTCGTAAGCGGTCATAGCTCGTCTAAGAGTCTATTGTTTTGGTACTCACCTGTTGTTTTTAGAGGTTTTTTGTTTGTGTAGGCTGGTGGGAGAGTGTCACATATTATGTATTGTTTCATAGGCTGGTAAGAGCATGCCTGATATTATGTTCTGACTATCTGGCTAGTGATCATTGTAATAGGTCGCCAAAATTCGTCATAGTCTTTTAAAGCCGCTCTGTCAACAGACACGTCGGTGTGATTCGGGCGATGGTCAAGGCACAATATCTGTCGTTGGTCGATATTGTATTTGGTTTACATAGTACTGTATATTATATGTAAATTGTATACTGCCTATACTAGATATTTTTAATATTGTTATTATCGTAGTACTTGGAAACGGATTTTAACTTATTGTCACAATTCTTGTTTTAAAATACATTTTCGGTGTAAATTTAAATTAAGTCCATTGAGGTGTTTGTAGTTCAGATCATACATAAACTATCTCAATCACGTGCCGCGCGATGCGACGCCCGCGTAAAGGTCACTCCTCCCTACTGTTTTATCATGTAGATACAGATTATACATGACACGTGACCTTTCCAATACCAGGTGTATTGGAACGAAGCATTTCATATTCCAACATGAAAGTACAGTAACGATTGTTCATGAGTTCACGACTATACCCATATTTAAAGTGAGTCTACGATCTGCTCTTCACATGTTTTGAGCATTTTAAGTTTGGCTTAGTTTTAGGCCTGTTGGGTTATGACTATATTAAAATAAAATTGAGTAAGGATTATTTAATTTATATTTATTAATTCGTACGCTAAACTAACTGTTTAATATATTCTGACATGAGGCAAAAAAACAAAGCCTATCAGAAATAAAAAAAAAAATCAAAAACCCTTTTACAAAGACACCTCTAGATTCACCATATGTATATTAAATGCGTTTATAAAGACACATTATACAGACCTTTAAATTTATCTTTATTCAACAAAGCCGGTCGCTTCTTGATGTTAATCCTCTTTGGAGGATTCACTAGAGTAATTCATGTCAGAAAAACACGCGCAGTATTCGATGTGACAGTCGAATCCAGAGCCTTCAAGTAATCAGTCCATACTCCACGAGTGCTAAACCAAGACGGCAATATACTGAGTGTTCAACCTTATCAATCTTTTCTGTTTGACTGACATAAATATATTGGCAACTAGCGACCCGCCCCGGCTTCGCACGGGTGCAATATTTCTCCACTATTTAATGGGTGTTATTATACATATAAACCTTCCTCTTGAATCGCTCTATCTATTAAAAAAAAACCGCATCAAAATCCGTTGCGTAGTTTTAAAGATTTAAGCATACAAAGGTAGGGACAGAGAAAGCGACTTTGTTTTATATTATGTAGTGATACTTAACATTACTCGTCATGTCGAAACCTCGCACCATCCGCTCCTAGTAATAAATATGTAATTGAATATGTTAGGTATTCCACGAACATGCCACAATTCCCTGGGGTCTAAATATCATATTCTCGCAAGAATTTCTGCCAAAATGTCGCATCTATTAAAACAAGACGTGTATTCAAGTGTAATTTTCGCTGAAACGTTGTTCTAAACTTTCATTTAATAATTCATATCACGTAATAATTTTGGTACATTTTCAGATATACCGTCTGGTGTCTATATATCTTGAGAATATGTTGTAATAATACTGAGTTTGGGTTATATTATTCTTGTATTACTGTTAAGCATTATTAAACAATGTGTTGGACTTTTTTTTTGGTGACCTAATTCGGAAGACCTAATTAGCTGGAAATTATTATGGAAAACAGGTAAACAGGTTTTCGTTGAATATTTAAGTGGTAATAATGAAATTTCCTACAAAATATTGGATGGTAACGAACCCGCAATATCTCCCTCGTTCCTTCAATTACTCGCCGTACTCTGACTGCTTTTTCTAGGTCTTCATCAAACTACTACATTCGTCATTAGTAATCTATTTCTATCTTTCGTATTAATACACGTTATTGTATTAATCAAAAAAGGCTCATAATATCAGAGTGATCACACTAATATATCGTCCATTTTCGGTTAATTGGAGCGGTCCATCATCTTCGTGAGATGAATGTTCGTAATAGTGTCCAGTGATTAACTAAACGCCCTTGCTCTCGTCTTTTGTTCGTGCGAATTACCGATCGCCTTCCAAAATTGGATGTTGACAGACATTAATAATGTATGATGTACGGCGACAATCCCATTGAGGTATTGATATGCGAATGTATTTGGTGTTCGGGTTTGATTGCATTTCAATAGGTTTATGATATAAAACGATACGACACTCTATTTCTTTCCTTTATAACGTATAAGAAAACGAAATAAATAAGTAAAAGGCACTCGCGGGTTTTAACTATGTTATAGCACCCTTATGATGCCTGTGTACACAGGAGGTAGTGGTTGCGTCCTGCCAGCGACCCGGCATTGTAATTGCATCAGTCACCAGCATCCTGCGGATGTTCTGCATCGCATTAAATCTCTACAAATTCAATCGACCTTCGAGCGGGAAATTTCATTTTCCACGCTTCCACGCGCACCGCGAGCGTTCCGATTTTAAAATATCGATATTGTTTCAATAGCGAACGGAGATAGCTGGGCGTAGGGTTGGCACATTTCCTTTTATTTAAGAATTTATATCAATAAGG
Source organism: Manduca sexta (assembly GCF_014839805.1). Classification (NCBI taxonomy): domain Eukaryota; kingdom Metazoa; phylum Arthropoda; class Insecta; order Lepidoptera; family Sphingidae; genus Manduca; species Manduca sexta. The sequence goes on from NC_051139.1 coordinate 14,975,633, forward strand.
GATGAAAACGGCCAGTACATTTTCCAAAACAATGAACATAGGCTTCTTTATTAGCCCTAAATAACAGGCTTTGCAGAATGTTTTAAAACTGTAAATGAAAACGGCCGGCGTTAATTCTCAACGGATTAAAGTTTAAACCGAACAGTACGCGGGTCGTCACTCGCCTGACGCTCGCACGCCGATGACGGCACGCGCTCGGGGAATACGCGTTCTGCCTGTATTTATTTAGCGTTGTATGAATTTTAATTAATTTCTGACGCGGCGTGTTTATTTTGCTAGAATCCGCGAAAAAGCAATTCGCAACTACGCGTCGCGCATATGTTAAAAATATGGTGATGATGCTTGCACAACTAGTGTTCTTGTAAAATGGAATATTAAATTAACAATCGTATTGCAGACTGCACAATTGTGATAGGATTCTGGGTATTATTTTTATACCGCATGTTGACGACAATATAGATATGCTTACATTCATTAATAGCGAATATAAATAACAAATACATTCATTAAAAAATATAAGTTACTGTCATTTATTGTTACATTTTGCAATAATATATTAATTATTGAATGAAATAATTGAATCACCAAATTTTAGTAAAGTTTACCCGACATTGCACGTGATCCCTTTGTAGTTTACGATGGATGTAAATTGTAAATACGCCCAGGAGTTCGTGTCAATAGATATCATTTTGTAGAATACATTCATAATTTATTTTAGAAAACATTTAAAAACCCGAATCCAATTAGATTAACATGAAGATCGAAAGTCGCGCAGGCTGGCATGTTGGAAATATCACTGAAAGCCTTCAAAATAGAAAAGAGGAATAAATTCGCGTTGTCCACACAAGACGGCATACCTTGACATCGTGATGCACTAAGATGGCTGAATGGTGCCGTATCATCCCGACTCCCTGGTAAAACTGTGGGATAAGTCCGATGCGCACCACGCGCGTGAATTTTATACGCGTGTAAAGCTATCGCACGCACGTATGTAAACAATCAGTCGATTTTCTTTCCTTGTTGACCCGCAATCCGCAGCCGCAATGTTTTGGATCGAGTCATAGCGAACGCCACAATGTGACGTCAAAATTAGTTAATTAATAAAACAATAACATGGTGTTACTTACAGAGTCAAGAAAATTAATCTTTTCTAAAATTAAAAAGCCGGACAATACCTTTTCCTCGATTAATAGTAATATCAATGTCCCATTCATAAATTGTCTCCAAAAATATTGTCGACCCGTTTTTGGCTGAAAGGAGGAAACTCTAAACAAGGATAAACGATTCTTTTAAAACATTAAATCAAATTTCAAACTAGAAGACCTACTAATGCAACTCTCTCAAACGGATTCCCATCCGCGTGTTTTGCGTCACGTTGTTGCCGAAACAGCGACGTACACAGAAATGAGAAGCCAAATACACAGAAAATACAAGCTCATTACGGACGAAACCTTTCGTAATAAAATTGAGTCGACTATTTCAGAGAAATATGTACGCAATTGTGTCCGACTTTTCCTTGTCGTGCGGTGTGAGGTCGTTACGAATCTTTTGTGAGTCGACGCTTAAGATGTGCCGTGTGCTTGTTGCAAGTAGCTTTAGTAGCTTTTGTTAGTAGTGTTCTTTTTATGCTGGCAGATAGCTACATCGCAACTAGTAAATGTAGTGCAGATTTATATATTGTTTACTTATGAAGTCGTTGAGTTTTGACGTTTACTAAATTTTTGCTACTGTCTACTGATTTTACATCGAGTGGTTTCGGAACGCGACTAGTGGGATGTTTTCGACCATGTCTTATGATCACTACCTAGTTTGCTGTTGGTAGGATATATTTTATATTAGCCCGGATAGCGATCATCGCACACAAGTTGTTAAAACCCGCAACAGTGGCCCACATAAGGGTGTCGCGTTCCGGGATCAGTCTTTGTATAACCGGTTCCAAGAGACCGGCATAATAGTGTCGACTGTCGATGGGTAATCATCTCTCGTCAGTCGACATTCTATTGGACCCAATTCCACTTACCATCAGGTGCAGAGAGGTCACTTTGTCGCGCGTGTATAAAAAAAAAGTTGCGTATGTAAGGTATCTCTCGTTTTCGCCATTATACTTAGCAAATCAGATTGACCAAAAGAACCTAGAACTAAAACTAAAATTACTCGGCCTAGGTTCATGAAGGGTTAAGAGCTGGCTAACCTAACGTATAATTTATCGACAGGTATGCTAACCCTCAAATGGCGCCGATGTGTGTCGAGGTAGTACGTGTCAGATTGACCACGTCCGCACGACTGGGCTCCAAATTGTTTTATGGACGATGGGTGAATCGGATTGCGACGCTCGGATTTCGCATCTTCAATTTTGAAGTTTGTTTGGTCTCTGCGTTTATGTTATAGATATACATATACTGTTAAGTATACCGACTAACAAGAGTACTCATATTTGAGGTCATATATAATGCCTTATTATAAGGTTGTAAGGTTTCGTATGCACGCGTTATCCTAGGTAGGTAAACAATATAAAGGATATTAAACGCATATTTGGTTATTTATTGTGTTACGTCGTAAATACATAAAATTTATTTAAATATTTTGATATATATCTTCTCCAATTTACTTTTTATGGTTGATGTGCATATGTAATCATGTCAATTTTGGTTAGCGGTTACTCATTTCGGCCGCCAACTACAACTCATAACGATGTATTACATATTAAGTAAAACACAGAATTCACAAATGCATAAGGTTACCTTTGCCAGGCCTACGTACCCGCGGATAGCCCATTACTGGGGGCTTGGCAATAAATGAGAAGACATCAGAGCCAACAGTCTCACTAAGAAGGGAGAATATGCTTAGGATAACCCTAAGAGAGCCTAAAGCCGTCGGCAATGTCGCTGTCCGCACAAAAAGAAATAACCAAATTGTTAATTACCTGCGTACTTACTATATAAGACATTGGAAGCGATGAAGACATGCTATAGTGTGGGTTAGATGTCAATAAAGGATATTATAAACCAATACTCATTTCACAGCATTGCCCTGTCCGTTAGTTGCACTACACACATTAATCCCAAGTGTCCATTGAACACTCGCGCTCGCTCGCAGACACTCCGTGGTTCTAAGGTACTTGTCCCATCGCGGACGATGAATAAGCAGCGAGTAGAGCTATAAACAATAAACGAGTTAGCGAGCATTGATAAGTCAGTAAATATTTCCAATAGTTTTGTCACTGAGCTATAGCGAGTTTGCGAGTGCGAAGGGCGATTACTTGCACCGTAGTACAGAATTACCGTCAGAAGTCTTACTACGATTCTTCTCATCGCTAAACGAACATTGTCTTTGATCTCTCTCTCTCTCTCTCTCTCTCTCTCTTTGAGCTCTTATCGCTGCGACAAATTAGAGAACTCTAGCCGGCATTGTGAACATTCAGCGCTCAATTATTTATATGTGTCTCTTTTATTCACTCGAGACTTTCATCTGTCTTACCGTTCTTGAGCGAGATAGTGGATAGTACGTCGCTTCCTCGTCGGCGGTGAGACTACTACCTAATAGACACTCGACACGCGACACTGAGCACCGGACACCCCGCGCGAGCACATTAGCCCGGCCCTGCACGTAATTACTTCCACAACCGTGCTGTGATAATGAAACAGCTGTGGAATAAATCCGGTTATAGATTGCGGTTATTACGATCGATAGTGGTGTTAGGTAAATAATGTGTACGAACACGTGGTATAAACTTGTACTGTAGATATGTAAAGGTTTTGAGAAGTGGATACCAATTTAACATTTCATTATATTGATTATGTATAAAATAAGCTACGTTTCTTAAATAGATGATACTAAGGATTAATGTTAGGAACTATGAGAATATTGCTATTACACAAGTTCATAGATATTGCAGTGAATTTGCGTGAAATTAAGTCCCTTAACTGATCTCAGCCTCTATATGTGGGCCAAGTTGCCTATAAACATTGGTGATCATATGAACCATTGCTGCACGACATTTGTAAACTTGTCAAATAGTAAAAGTACATCTTCATATTTAAAAAAAAAATGTGTATTATATTAAACTAGTTTTTGCTCGCGGCTTCGCCCGCGTGAAGGCGTTTTCGCAGATAAAGGTCCCGCTATATATTTTCCCGGGATAGAAAGTAGCCTATAACCTTCCCAGGATCTTAAACTATCTTTCACACCAAATTTCATAAACTTCTGTTTAGTTAATTTTGGGAAAATCGATAACCTACAGACAGGGTACTTTGTTTTATAATATGTATAGATGAAACAATACTTTATTCTAGAATCTTAACGTTTATAAACACTATGAAACTCCCGGACTTGTATCATTACTTTCAATTATAATGTTATTTCCTTGTAGTCCCATTAGAACAATTAAATCATCGTATGAATGACAAGAGAACTGAACTTGGCACGTTCCGACGCACACGAATCGTTTCAAGTATAATAGCTGCAAATAATTGGACCAAACTAATGCATGGTCAGTATTTTTGGACCTTAATGTAGTTACATTAGAGGCGAAAAGGGGAATTTTCTGAAAGGGAAGCCGACAGAAATATAGGTACTAATATGCACGAATGCGGTCTCCAAATCGTTCTGATGATAATTACCTATACATTTTACATAAAGAGAGGCCGATAGAAATCAGGTTATATTGCCTTCGCCACTATACACTAACATACAAAAACTCCCCCTCCCCCACGGAAAAATAACCTTGTTATGTAGTATATAAGGTTATATTCCCGTGACACACGTAAATGTCATGTAGCTGTCATGTTTGCCGGCAAACATTCCGATGCTTTAATGGTTAAGTTGTTTGCCGGCTGTGATACAAGGAACTGGTCTAGCCAAATGAGAGTTTTGGCCGACGTCCTAAGCAACTAGTAACAAATGCCAAATCGATACCGCGGCTCATTTGGCGCCGACGACACGCCCGTAGCGATAATTAAATGCTCCAATAAAATTGTTCATATGTCGCGGCTTAGTAAAATTTTAACAACGGCTTACAGCTTCGTAGCCTGAACCGTCGGCTTTAAACGCATGAAATATTGCAAGAGTTCCTTACATAACTATGTGAAGGTATTTGAAATTCGTACGCGAAGGTTTACATTTTGGGCATACGGCTCGAACAATATTTAAAATATCTTTAGAAATATGAATTCAAGACTGTATTTGTTTTGTTGTTATTTGTCGTATAATTTTGCTATTAGCACACACTTTTATCACTTCGCTGCGCGTGTATAAAAAATAATAAAAAAAAAAGACACAATTGAAGACACGGATCTGTTTGTATCTATTTGTTACACTATGGCAGAACTATATATTTTTTCGAATATCATTATCATATAGGCTATTTATATCCTAAAGTTACCAACAAACTTTAACATGTTTTTGTATTAAATACTCCTAATTGGAGTACAATATCTGGGATCATCAGTTAAACCGTGGAAACTGGGCCGTATCTCTAATTGATCGATGCGGTTTTTGCGGACGTCGTCGCGATGTTCAAGCTTCAAGAGTGCCGAAACGTTCATAACTGATCGAATTTTAATACGATCTGTGAGGCATTCCGCCGGTTTATAAATTCAATGTTTTTTTTTTCAGTTTTCAGGTTAATATATGTTTTAATAGAAAATCAGAGCAGGGATTTCGCGGCTGCTCCGTTTCAATACGCGTGATGAATCAACTTTTTTAAATAGGAATATTTTTTCTCATTATGCATGCGAATATAAATGTACCTACATATTCATAGGGTTGTTTCATCCCTGTTTTTTAAACATTTTTACTTTATGTTTATTATTCTAAATTATAAAGTTCCATTACTATTACAATAATGAATAATAATACCTACGCTGTATTATGCTGGCTACTGCTAAACACAGACCTCCTTTAATAATGAGAGGGTTCAAGCCTTAGTCAACCACGTTGGCCTAATGCGGGTTGGTAGACTTCACACATTCTCGACATTCTTATAGAGAATTCTCAGTTATGTAGATTTTCTCAAAGTGTTTTTCTTCGCAGTGAAAGCGAACGATATTTGTTAACCAATGCAGAACTTCGAAAAGTCAGAGCGTCCTGCGTATCTCTGCGTTCCTTCGTCTCGATAATCGAAAATGTATGCATAAAGCTATTTCTAAGACAATTATAAAGTATAATAATAATATCAGCCCTGTATGAGCCCCTGCTGAGCACGGACCTCCTCTACTACTGAGAGGGATTAGGCCTTAGTCCACCACGCTGGCCTAGTGCGGATTGATAGACTTCACACACCTTCGAAATTCCTATAGAGAACTTCTCAGATGTGCAGGTTTCCTCACGATGTTTTCCTTCACCGTTAAAGCGAATGATAAATTCACAAAGAATACACACATGATTTTAGAAAATTCAGAGGTGTGTGCCCTTGGGATTTGAACCTGCGGACATTCGTCGTGGCAGTCCGTTCCACACCCAACTAGGCTATCGCCGCTTAATTATAAAGTATGAAGAATCTACATCCTAATTTTCAGATAAATCCGTTATCATCCATCGACTATATTTGGCCGTATGTGAACGTGGCCGACGGCAAAATGTCCGCCGTAATCGGAATCACCTTTTATTATTGTTCCTTTTCGTAAACAAACGTCTCGCCCGAATATAGTGTAACTGACACCTGTTGATGTTTTCGTGTTGTTTTCCAAATTGGTTTGACTAATGTTATTGTATTTAAGTTCACTAATTTTAGGATCGTGTGCGAGTCTAAAGTTTCAGTTTTGCGCGCGTAAATAAGTATAATGTCGAGGTTTTATTGATTACGGGGAAGCATGGTAGGGTGATTTTGACACACTATAGTATTAAATTTTTCTATTAAAGCCTCACTGGAAAGAAACCAGGTTTTTTGTACGAAATGTATTTGGGACGCTCACATAATATTGCCCCTTTTTACGTTTAAAATGAAGATTGACATATCTTTTTTAGGAGAGACCCTTTACATCACCTCGACGGGTGTATTGACGAACATTTCTCGCACCAGTCTATTAGAATTCTAAAGCCGTTAAATGGTGTCAGCCTTTACTTCTAATAAACATCCAGATATATTCACTAACTATCGCATTTATCACTCGAAAATACGATTCACGGAAAGAGTATTCAAGTAACGTTCCGCGAAATAAAGATTAAAATAAAATATCTTCAAGAATCATAATATCCAAAATGAGGGCATAATTCAACGTTTGCAATCCAAATAATATAAATCAAAATTCACAGTCGAGTGAAATCGTTATAAGAATGTATAATGGAACGGTGCGGGCGGTTGAGTAAATCGAAAAAACTCCAATCAAGGCAGGGTCGCTAGTGTGACCATGAATATAAATAATGTGAATACTTTCCTTTATCGTTACCCTATAAGTGCCCAAATGATGGCAACCCTGTCGAATTTTTAGCAGCGTAAATGTTAAAATGTCTCTTATATTTCGTTTAATAAAAGGTTTTTGTCATTAGTTGTACTTAAAAATATAAGATGTAAAAGTCAGGTATGCCGAATGCACTGCCCTGAGGGGAAAAGTGTAATGTAAAGTCAGCTGGCTGATGATTGATGAAGGAGTCTGACGAAATTTAATCGCATTTATAGGTCTGACACCGCTAATCAAAAGGTCAAAAATAAAAAAAGTACCGCCGCTCAATACATTTTATGTTAAAGCTAAAAAATAAAATTTGATTTTATTTTCCCATTGTACTGGGATTCCTTAAGAAATAGAACAAAGGTCGGTACCTAAGAGCCTCCGAATATGGAACAATAGCTTATTCCTGATAGTTACAGCATTGTTTTATTTAATTAATAACATTAGATGTTGTTGTATTTTACATTTAATTAATCCATACTTTTATTTTACAATAAAACAGATTTATTTTATAGGTATTACTGGTACTGGTAGTAAGTAGGTCTGTCATATGTGAGAGTCCGTCGGGGTAGGTACCACCGCAGTGTCTATTTCTACCGCCAAGCAGTAGTGTGTCGTCACTGTTGTGCTCCGGTTCGAAGGACATTGTGGCCATTGTAACTACTGGACATAATGAGACTTAACATCTCACGTCTCAGGATGGCCAGCGCAGTGAAATACCAAACAATACTTTGTATTTCAAGGTGTTGGATGGTGTTTGTACTGTTTATGGGCGGTCATATGGCTTACCATAAGGTAAACAGCAAAATCATCTCGACATTGATAGCAATAAAAAATATATACTTACTAGTTGACCCGACAGACGTTGTCCCGTCTTAACTATGAATTTGCAGCGCGCATTCTGCCAATCGCTGAAATTAACTTTTCTTAAATTTTCTAACGTTCCGCTCAACTTCCTTAATTTTTTCTTTCATTAGATCCTTCTCCTGACAATAACAAACACAACAACAACAAAAAATAGTGAAATCGTTCCAGTCGTTCACGCGTGATGGCGTGACCAAGGGAAAGAGGGATCCATTTTTATAGATATATGCACGATTCCACCAACACCTAATAGAGTTCTAGATTAAAACCTGCTTTCTATCAGTACTGCATATAACAGCGAACAAAAAATAGCCCTTGACCTTATGAAAAAAGCAAACTACCTAATGTCAAGCGTGTTTCCACGTACTCCATTATAAGCCTGCAGTTTTTCCACCGACAACTTCAATTTCCTGCAAGGGTTTTTGAACAATGTGCTTGTGCATTACGGTTTATTATTCTAGAGGTTTATTTTATAACGAGTTGTTTACATATATTCTGAACTACTATGTACATTTTTGCCTCATGATATAATATGCTCATATATTGTTTCGTCACTTAGGCCTGTCAGTGGACAGTGGCGTCAGCAATCTGCAACCGCAACTATGTCCTAGATTTAAAATTAAATAATTTTATGATATATTTATTAATATATTACATTGACATAAGGGGCGAATTTATTCCCCTATTGAGTATCGGTCACCACTACACGCCTTAGCTAAGTTAGTATCTGTTACCAGAAAGAAGTTAAGTTAGAATGAAAAGACATTTGAAAATCATGATATTAATTATATTGATATTATTTTTACATAATTTGAAGGAATATCCTTGGTTTAAAGGGCGTTTGGTCATGATTAAAAGTTGTTTCCTTGCCAAAACTATCTAGTGTTGAAGTGTGATTATACAACTATTTAATTTTTCGGATTTATTTAAAACTATAATTTTTTTTACTTTGCCAAACCGAGGGTAAACTCTTCATAAAATAAAAAAACATGTCAGTGTGAGTAACACACCAAATATCTAGAAATATCCATATCGATCGACGAGGGTTGTCACCGCAAGTCAGCAGGACGGATGGTTGGCAATCCGATTAGCCGGTGCTCCGGCGGAGTCGGCGCCGGCCATGCCGGTATCTACGTAATCATCGCGTTGCCGTCGCGCGTCGGATGTGCCGCTTGGATGCAACGGTGGTTATCACTCACCAATGCTGCCGCTCTGACCTATTCGGAGATGAGGAGAAGCTTCCATTAGTTATATGTATTTATTATCTCATAGCCAATTAACTATGACATTTCACCACCAATAGCGACTATTGATTATAATGTCCAGAGAAACGGTCAAAAAATGTGTATTTTTTTCCTAATCAAATTTCACCATCAATAGCGATACTGATGATGCCCAGAGAGGCGGACAGAAAATCTGTTTTTATTTTTTTCCCTGTTCAAGGCAATGCAGTCGCACCAAACTTTTTTTTATTAACTGAAATTCTACGTGCTTAACTTTATTAAATTAATTTATAATAGATCTATTCGTAATGATTTAACTTAACTTGCCAGCTATATTGTAGAGATATTTCTAGTTTTGAAAACGTATTTCCAATGCTCCACGTATAAACTTTTTGCCGAATGGTTTGGTTGGACTGATTGAGACGAAACGATATCACAATATGCAGAATATTTACGTATGCCGACGCGACCTTCGGATTTCGTACAGTAATAACGTATTCGCGATGAAATACTTTCCTTTGACGCGCGAACCTTTTCATGTGGGATTACCAGATAGTCGTTCTGATCCGTTTTCACATGGAAGGTTAGATTTTTGTACAGTGAATTATTGTTTGATGGTTGAACGTGCTGTTGGCTTTTAGATATGTTGCTAATGTTTATTTTATCGGTCATCTATTTCGAGTAGGCACTCATGTCTTAGAGGTGAACAGTAAAAGACGAGTTATGATTTTAATATTTTTGACTCAGCGTTCTAGAGTGAATGCCTCAATGGCGTAGTTGTATTGCCTGCGCGGTATGGCAATTGCTCTGGGGCGTCGGATTCGAATCTCAGTTTGGACAAAGTATTATTTTTTGCTCAGTATGAGCCCGAAGTCTGGAATTTATGACCGATATGGCGATAGGCTCACTCCCTGTTATCATGGGACTTAATACACACGGCAAAACAGTGGGTGCCCCGGTAGTACCTTGGCCGCGTAGGCGGCTTGCCTACTTCTTCGGGAATAGAAGCGTGATCTGTGTGTGTGCGCGAGTGCGTGTTTGTGTTAATGTGTGTGTTTTCTACCGTACTTACAACAGTGCAAGTATTGTAGCAACTGTGGCATTACGTGTAGACATTTTTATTAATGCAACCATAGTGATCAGTAGGGGTTATACGGGGTAATACGTTTCCAGTATTATATATTAGTCTATGGTAATACGGGGTCCGATATCTAGTAAGACTCGGCCCTGCGACATTTTTTCTGGCGACTCAACGTCGGGTTGTTAGGCACTGTGACCTCAACATAACCGCTCAGTCGCCCCCCTCCCCCCATGAAAGTTGGGCGGTAGTAAAAAGGCACATTCTGCGCGAAACTTAGTAACTAACTTACTAAATTACTAATAACTACTAAATCATGATTGACTCTATTTTCCTACTGAAGGTAGATAGATTCTACTGCATTATCACTGTCGTGAAGTGAGAATATTGTTGAATAAATGAAATATCGTCGAGTGCGTTTTCGTGATATCGTCTCACCGGTTCTAAAGTAATTTGTTATCTTTTCAATGAATCGCACGGCTAGTAATATTTTTGAAAAAATAAGCGAAACGAGACTCTTCCATTGGCATTTTGACGTAAAAATGAACGGCACTTTTGCAAATTGGACGTTTGAAAATAGTGAAGATAAATATTTGTATATTTGAGTGATAAAAATTGTCTGCTTCTATTTTTAAAATAGCACATATTGTATTTCTAGGGATTTTTATATAAAATCTTTCCATTTCAAGAAAAATATACCTTCTCGTAACAATAAAAAGCTTTTTTGATAACCTTGTATCACCATATTTAAAGACATATTTCCAACAATGTGTGCTATTGTTATCCGCCTACGGTTTCTGTATTCGGTACATCACAAAACAAATCTGGATTTTGCGGAATATCATAAATCGGAACGTACTACCCGGAGCTCGACAACAGAGCTGCGCATTTTTTCCCACGAAGTAATAATTCTTTTGTGTTCGAGTAAAGAAAACGGAAATTTAAAAGTTGAAACGGCGCACGTTTCCGTCTGTATGGTCTGGCGGTGTGTTTCAACTACGGCCGTGAGTTTTCTCGTCAGAACCGGTGTAAACCGGTTTTTATTTTGATTGAATTTTCATAAAATATTTTTCATGCTGAGGCCATTCTGGGGTTAATGATTGCGCACATATATAGCAACACAAATTCTGATAACTCTGTGTATATCTAACATCACAACAATCTCTGAGAACTCTAATTTGTCTCTAATAAGTGTAGGTATATAATGGACACGGTGTATTCTTCATTACTGTTATTAGTCCTGAACACTGCAGAGCTCTTTACAGCTTAACGGCCGTCGATATAATGTTTGCCTCTTTCAACGTCTTAAGACTGATGTTATTGGTTTATAGTGATTTTCCAAGTATAATACAATAGTTGTATGGTTATACACTCATTCCGGTATACAACACATACATTCACACAAAGGACAATCTAGATGAAATTGTCCAGACGCGATCGACTAGATGAGATTGTCGTGCAAAGTAAATGCAAACGTAATGACTTGTTCGTTCTGGAAACAAACCATTCCGAGTCGCTTTCATTTCATAAGTCATTGAAATGGATTCCGAGATAGGAATGCCTAGGAATAAGAAATGACCCTGTCACGTTTGACCTTGACCCGACATTCATAGCTCGCCGAAATTCATTCCATCAATCTCCATTAGATTTATAATTAAAGACTTGGAAAACTTGAACGATGTTAATTGATATTCGATCTTCAAAGCGATCCGGCCCGTTGAAATATAAATGAACAGGCCGAAGAGAAAGTGGGGCGGGATGGCTGGATACAGGTGGTGGAATCGAATTTGGGCGTCCTGTATCGATTTCGTGTTATAGAGTTACCACGGCTCGGCCCGCACCTTGAGACCGGCCTGATGGAAACACGATATAACCGCAAACTATTAAACTACAAGTGCCCTGCTGGAAATTCCATACCGCGGATCGATTCTCATCGCTTCTGTGTCAGATGAGATAAAAATGATATAAAAACAAATAATACAACTTCGGAACAACATGTGCAGAAAATATTCAGCGTTGTTTTACGAAGAAGTTAGGTTAATACTATTGTTATATTTTTGTTCGCTTATATCTTTTATAGTCTGTGTTGCTATGCTGTTTTGAGTTAAAGTTAAGGATGAGTTCGTGACTGACTTTGTGGTAAATGGACATCGCTCATGAATACTCACACAGCTATAGTTCAGTTTATAATAAGAACTATTAGAACTCGGCAACAGCCGCTCCAGAGGAATCGTCAGCCCTTTGTCAATTCATAGGAACTAACGCGAACTAAGAAGGGAGGACATTTAATACTCCGTCAATAACTGAAACTATTTAAACAACCCTAAGTATGTACATAACAAATATTTGCAATAGTTAAACTCAGCCATGAATAAGTTAGTACCGCTGTGATTAAATTCCGTTTACTTGATTAGCATAATGGGCAGGGGGCGGTAGAGCCACCCGGGCGAATGTAGTTAGCGGCGACATCTCCCTAATGAAATGACACGTTCTTGTCTAATACACGTCAGGGCCCTTATTCTGTATGATAGTGTAAACGCGTAACGCGGCCGTGTCATGTTATCTTCGAGAAATGTGCGTGGAATGGTATTCTGTAAGACAAATTTCTGTAGTCCTAAACATGATGCGTTGTGTTACGTGCTTGTTACGCACTGTTAAAATAACGTGCGTGATAGAGAATAAGGCCCCTGGTTTTATGCTTTGTCGCCTCGTGTGCGGTTCGATTGTGTTGTTAGGACTTTAGGACAGTATTATGTGAGTTGACTTCTTTTTTACTTTGAAGCTTTAATGTTAAAGCGCCTTAATGTTCTTTAAACACATTTGTTACAACTATAATTCGAACCAGAATTGATATTGCATTTTGTTTTTTTTTCACTAAATAGAGTTAAGTATGTTTTAATAGAAATTGTGGATAGTGTTAACAAAGGTCCTTATTTCATTCCGTATGTCGTTAACCCGAACGAATGCTAAAGCTCGTCCATATATGTGCCCAGTATTTCATAGCAATGCTATTATAATACTCCAAATAAGGTTTAATCCATGTGGATACCCTTTGTCCTGGACTGTTTAATTTATCTCTCATACTATAAAGCAACGCGAAAGGATTTTGAAATATTTTCGCCGTACATAAATGGGTACGTTAACCCGTATCCAACGAATTGACAATAATTTATCGTGTATTACTATGCACTTAGTCCATTTCTCTTCTCTCTTTTTTATGGACTGTTATAAGAATCTATGTAATCTATGTTTTTGAAAGAAAAGGTGCAAACGAATTTGATACTTATATGTACATACAATAGTTCTTATTATATTAAGCTATGATTGTTTTTGTCAACAGAACGGTGTGATACCACCATCGCTACGTCGGCAGCCATCGCGCACTCTGGAGTCTTACAGCGGTTCATGTAAGTGTTGATCACGTTTTATAACTTTAAATAGCATTTCTTGACGTAAAGGTGGCGCGGGTAAAGGCCTAGAATACTAATTGCCCTATTACGGAGACGGCGTACAAGACGAGTGACGATCTAATACACCGACTTGTAAAAGAGTTCTTGATTGCGTTTTGGATTAAAATAATAAGCTACCTATGGTGCTTCTAAGAGATGTTTTCGAATATCTCAGTAATTCCTTGGAATCATTTAACAATTTTTACTGGCTTTAGCAACTTTATACTCCGTCCGTCAACGAGCCCACAAATGATTTAACATTTAAAAAATTTAAATGAATTTTACATGTAATACTTTATTACGCTCTTTCGAATTAAAATCCTATTCACACGACGCTAAATGAAAGCGCCGATGCGACGATTAATTCATCGTGTTTTCGATTCTTGATGTCAAAGCAATTGGCGCTTGATACAAACGTCCGTTACGGTGCGTCGTAATTGTCTTTGAAACAAGTCATCAACGTTTATGAAATTTTTCGTTTGTCCTAATAGTTAAAAGGCTCTTTAAAAAACTATGATAGTGAAGTACATTTATTATGATAATTCAAAGGGCAAGCCATCTAACACTCAATTTGTGCATGATCCAAGAACACTGATGTGCAGTGGTGGCGAGGACGCGGCGGCAGAATGGACGACGCCGGCAGCAACAAGCAGAGGCAAGCCACGAGGGTTTTCAAGAAGAGTTCGCCGAATGGAAAGGTAACTTTATCAGTGCATTCATAGCATTCAGTTTGCAATACGATGAGAGAAATGTATTATAACTTTTAAATATTTATACTCTACTACTACTCCTCTACTCCTCTACTCCTCTACGTTCGTGTCGTTTAATTGTGATGCTTGTGATTGGTTGAGACGCTAGCGCGTGAGTCACGTGTTACTCTCTTGACCAATTACAATAAAACGATATGGATATTCGTGTCGTGTTTTATATCACATTGTAAGGGGGTGCCTAGCCTTCTCGCAAAGCGTCATATGAGGAGTAGTTACGACACTCAGGGCTTTATATAACAAAGTATAGGAATGCACTGCGTTTGTCACCCTGAAGTATTAAGTTCTTAATGGATTTATTATACTGACTTGTACTTCTCGGGCGGAGAAGTTAAGTTATATATAATTATTGAAATAACATACTCTACATAGAGTTCAACTTGCAGGGCTGCTTGGTTCACAAATAGTTTATTTGTCGGGCAGAGTATTTCAGCTACTTTTCCATAATTTGTCGATCATAATTCTATTTTATCATAATCAAGCAAAGATCGAGTCCTTACTCAAGACATTTTCAGCTGCCATTTGGCAACTATAACTAGTACATAAGGCTAAGTTTATATTAGCAAGTAATATATTGCGTAGAAGCTTCCATATTATGTATATTTAGTACTCTACACATGCGACTTGCCGCAAGTCCTTCATGCTTCAAAACTTGCAGAAATATTCATGCCGTAACTATTAACATGGTATAAATTGTTCACGGACGTAGACTTCCATAAGTTTTCTTGCTAATCTAAGCCTCACTCTGTATAAATCATACGTAACTCACAAAGTGCGTGTTCCGTGTTTGCTGATCCCTTCAGCTCAATTCCGAACATCCGCCCCGCGTTGACACAGCGGCTTTCCGCTCACCAATCGCACTACACATCCGCACTCGTTTAATGTACTAACCCGATTGCTAAATCGATATGTTGATGTATAGTAGAACTGGTCTGTGGACAGTTTTGTCTACACATGTGTCTACAGCATAGAAACGTAAGGCAATTTGAATTTTTGAATTTGTGCAGATTTTTAAGTGTACGACTGTCCGTAAAACTAAATTTTAGCGAGGAAAAAACTAGGCCGAAATTTTAAAATAATTAAAATTATCATCGATATCAGGCCTTTTTTTTATCTAAAGCATATTAGTTGTCACTGCTTAACTCTTAAAGCAGAAACCCATGAGCTTATGCGTACACTCTTACCCCCTTATTCATAAACGTGTTTTATCTATGGACGGAGTAAAGCTGTGATAATAACTCTGTTACTCAGGGTATAGGGCTGTTGTGATTGTTATATCTTAATATTAGCCAATCACAACGGCCCTATGGCTACGAACTGCGAAGGTTTACATGCCGTCAGCACTAAGAAACAGATTTGTTATCACAGCTTTACTCCGTATTTAGAGAAAAAACGTCTGTGAATAAGGGGGTTAGAGACCGCACAACAGACATAAGATTCAAATTGGCCGCTTCATTCGTTAACACAGGTAAATAGGCCCCGATGTGTACATTAAATTGTCGCTAGTCGGACGTTTCCCGGAACTGGCCTACTTTCCAAACCGCCGATGGAATTTGGGAGGCCGCGGTAGTTTTGCAAATTTAAACTATTGGAAAGAGTTGACAATGACTACCGTATTTTCGCCGTCGTACCTCGACGAAAAATTGTGACGCGAAATAAAATTCAGTACTATTCGTTTTGATTACAATGATTTTTTTCTTTGAGTTTGGTTATTTAATTATGAAAATTCTTTATTTGGCACAGCATTGGATAACAAGTATGAACAATATTCTACACAATGAGTGATATAATATTGTTGGTGCTAACACAGAAATTTTGCAACGATATTTAACAGAGCGCTTCAAACTGGTCTACACCTGTATCTTTAAGTAACTGATTTGAGATATCAATAGACTTTAGGTTTTGCTTATCCGAGACTTTATACATAGAAGTTCACCGGAATCCCGTTTCTTTTTAATTCTTTTTAATTAAACATTATGAGGATTATATCTAATACTTTAGAATAACAGGCGCAGTTCATTCCAATGTTTAATTATTCGTAACATTCTGTGATGTTGCTCTCGTTTTTACGCATTCGTGACTTTTGCATTTAAGTGAACTTTAAAATTTTAACATTCAGTTATATAATTACACTAGATTTGCCTACGGTTCCGCCAGCGTGAAAGAGCTTTTCCGGGATTAAAAGTAATCTATAGCATTCAAGAGTAATGTAGCTTCCTATTAGTAACAAAAAAATCAAAATCAGTTTAGTAGTTACTGATATTAGCGCTTTCAAACAAACTAACTCTTCAGCTTTATATGTTTTAGTCTATTTTTAAAATATTTTTTTTCAAGTAATAATTTATTTGATATATTTCACTTATTGTTGTGCTATTTCGTTCACAGATCACAGTATATTTAGGGAAAAGAGATTTCGTAGACCACATCACACATGTAGACCCGATTGGTGAGTATAAATTGACTAAAAATACTAGTTATCGAATTACATGACAAGTCTAATATCGAAGTCTTTCTGTTGTTCTAGAACCCATACCTTTAAAATTACAATGAAAATTGGCATGATATAATTCAACTCTAAAAATGTATCTTATTACTAATATATAAATTATCAGCTTTAAATAATCATATGGCAAAAACTATTTGTTATATGGGCACAGATAAGTGTCCCCATTGCATCTGATGGTAAGTGGAGCGGAGTCCACTTAGAGTGTAGACTTACGAGAGATGGTTATCCCTCGCTAGTCGATACAATTATTACGGCCTGTTTGAACTTCTTTGGACTTTTAGAGACTTTCCCGCCCTCACACCCACCACTGCAAATCCTGTAGACCAGGACGCATTTTATGACACCGAGTAGTGAAGCTCGGCGAGTCTCAGGGAAAACTAATTTGTCATTATCCCGCAACGAAATTAATCAAATAGTAAGATAGGGAGGAGTTGGAAATATTAATTGTCCACTTCCCTCCATAGCAATGAGGGAGGCAAAATAATAAACTAAGGAGGCATTTCAACGTCTAGTATAGGGACATTTATAACTAGAAAATCCAATTTTAAAGCATCACGGATAAAAATTAAAAGAAAAGGTTTCTGAGTCCTGTTTGATCTGATTCCAATAATAGGTATGTAACATGAACTTCTTTGGACTATCAGATATCACCACCACCATACACTATACCATATGCTTTTGCTTTATTTATTTATTACTGCGTACCCTGTTTCCAGACGGCGTAGTCCTAATCGACCCGGAGTATGTTAAGGACAGAAAGGTGTTTGGTCATGTGCTGGCCGCCTTCAGGTACGGCCGCGAGGACCTCGACGTGCTGGGGCTCACGTTCAGAAAGGACCTGTACCTCGCCGCTGAACAGGTATGTGGCAATGAAACTATGGGGTATCACACCGCTAACTTCCTGACTCCGAGCTGCAATTGAGTAATTTTTAAGATGGAGAAACCTAGTCAAAATTATTTTTGGGTCGATGTGGGATTCGAACGCATGACCTCAGTGCGCTAGTCGTATTCGTACCACGTACGCATTACAACTATGCCACCGAAGTAGTCCTCAGTAGCATAGGTAGTTATAGTATCCGTCCTCCTTGGCTCCTGTCTGACAATTTCCGTCGGTAAATAACATCGTTACTAAGACGTAAAGGACAAACCGCATCACTTCCGCACTTTGTGGTATCTGATTGATGAGGAGAAATATTATAAATGCCGATAAAACATATTTCTTAGACGCTTATTTTGTTTGGTATTTATGTATTTTATGAAACATGATTATAATTAAAAAAAATAAGTCGAGTGAAGATAGTAATAAAAAAAAACGCATATAAAACGCACTAAATATGAAAATTTTAAAAATAGTCAATTTTTTCTTACACATTTTATTTATTTTAGAACCGCTAACATCAAATATCATAATTGTCATGACACATAATGTATACGTGTAACAAATTATAAAAATTTAAATGTTATCTACATACTATAATAACAAACGACTACAATCAAATAAACGGTAGCAACTCAAAACTTTGAATCTAAAACCATTACATCACTGGTGGTAGGTCTCTCATATATGAGAGTCCGCCTGGGTAGGTACTGTAACTGTATGTTTATTTGTGCCGGCAAGCAACAGTTGTTGTGTTCCAGTTTGAAGGACATTATAGCCAGTGTAACTACTGGGGCCTTATTCTCTATCCCGCATGTTATTTTAACAGTGCGTCACAAGCACGTAACACAACGCGTCATGTTTAGGACTATAGAAATTTGGCTTACAGAATACCATTTCACGCACGTTTCTCGAAGATAACATGACACGGCCGCGTAACGCGTTTACACTATCATACAGAATAAGGGGCCCTGGACATAATAAGACTTAACATTTCATGTCTCATGACGGCGAGTACAGACTGCAAAAAAATACTTTGTAATTCAAGGTGTCGGATGGTATTTCTACTGTCTATGGGCGGTCGTATCGCTTAACATTCGGCGACCGGCAAGCTCGTCAATAACATAAAATAAAAAAAGTAACATTCCACATACAAGTAATAGTATAAGTGAATAACGTCAAGCTTGTAACTGTGTCCAGATATACCCGGCGACGAGCACGCCGAAGCGGCCGCTGACGCGACTGCAGGAGCGACTCGTGCGCAAGCTGGGCCCCGCGGCGCACCCGTTCTACTTCGAACTGCCGCCGCACTGCCCCGCCTCCGTCACGCTGCAGCCCGCGCCCGGTGACACCGGCAAGCCCTGCGGAGTCGACTATGAGCTGAAGGCGTTTGTTGCTGACTCGCAGGATGATAAACCACATAAAAGGTACCGGCAATGGGTTGTATCTCTGTCTACTCTGGGGATAAAGGCGTGATGTGCGTATATCAGGAGTTAAGATCTGAACAGAGTAGGTGTGAGTTTCATGTATACTTTAGCACGGCGATGCGTGCTTGAGCTTTCGCGGACGCTACTGCCGGCGTAGAAACCGGTTTGAGCTGGATCTACTGTGGTATAAGCCTGTGTTCTGTATGATCTTTACTCATGTGATGGCAGTAAGCTTCAAATAGGCTATTGAATTATAAATGGTGTGCTGCTATAATTATGTTTTTAGACACGAATTATATTTTAGAATAATCATAGAAAGCGTAAAATTATTTACAAACATTAATAAAATTTCACGTTAAAAAATTACCACAAGATCATCATAAACGTTATCGCTTTTGTTGTTTCCAGGAACTCGGTGCGGTTAGCCATAAGAAAAATAATGTACGCACCGAGTAAACAAGGCGAACAGCCCTCCGTGGAGGTGTCCAAAGAGTTCATGATGAGCCCCAACAAGCTGTACCTGGAGGCGTCGTTAGACAAGGTATACTTGTCTTGATTACTGGCCTGATGTCACCCTAAAGTTCAATTTTCTCCTGTCACCCTTCATTTGCAAATTGTAGCTGTCACGGTGCTCGTAAATATATAAAGCGTGGTAAGATTGGCAGTAACGTTCATAGACATTTGAAAAATGTTATGTAGCATTTAGATATTGTATGATTATTTGAAATTAATATTTTGAGTGTTCGTTTGTCCGGGGTGCTTTCCCAATTATGCTTAGTAGCAATTAGCAGAAATTGATACTACGTCGATACCTACTCGACAAGCTCTGTTTTGCTGGTGGTAGGATCCGGTTCAAACAGGCCGGCACAATTGTGTCGACTGCCGAGGGGTAATCATCTCTCGTCAATCGACATTCTAATGGACCCTACTCCATTTACCATCAGGTCTAGTGGGGTCATTATGCCTTGACCATACAAAAAAGCTTGCAAGAAATCTACTCACCATTTTTAAATACGTTTTTATTTATCGATATTGTCGCCAGGAGTTATACCATCACGGTGAGAACATAGCGGTCAACGTGCACATAGCAAACAACTCGAACAGATCAGTGAAACGCATCAAGGTGTCCGTGCGTCAGTTCGCGGACATATGCCTGTTCTCCACTGCGCAGTATAAATGCACCGTCGCCGAGGCGGAGAGCGAGTGAGTATCGATTGTCGATTACATCGTAACATCTCTAATATATCGATATTACAATTATCGAAGTTACGCGTGTCGTATGTTAATGTAAAAATATTTGTGGGTATATCGATAAATTGGGAATCGGTATGTTAATTCAATTTATAGATACTTGTATGATTGACAACGATTTGTCGTGTTGTATATGACTCGTCGACATAAGACAATCGCTATAAAATTTATTAAGATATTTCAAATTTCAACTCATATGCCGTTGCGAAGTCAGTATTAAAATAAATTAAATTTATACATATATCTACTCCGTTAATATAAAATATGTTATCATTTTTTTCTTTTTGTTATGAAAAATGCATCTATGTTTACAATTTCAAAATTGTGTTATTAATAAACACGCTAAAAAAATATGTTATCTTATAAAAACTGGTCTCGGCCTGGGTTTTCAAAATTAAACTTGTTGTTCTTATTCAGGGAACCAAATTCGAAGGTGTAGAATATAATTAAATTACCATTTTTCGGAATATCAAATAAGAAATTAAAATCGCGGACGTAAGTAAGTGTTTGCGTGTATTGCATGGGCCAAGCAGAATAGCATCGAACATCCCCTACCGCTAATAATATTATTTGTTTCAACAACTACAATGTACTGTGTTAATATTTACCGCAAAACATTTGTACCCAATATTGCGCTTACAATCCAGTTACGATGAATTCAATTTCGCTTAGCAACTTTTGAAGAATATATTATGCATTTTGTGACTAACTTAAATTAGTTTTGAATCTTAGATTCCCCCACACAGTTATTCTAACTTATTTATTTTTGAGGGTACATCAACATAAAGAAATATGTTTTGTGTTTAACGACATTTATCTGAAAATAAATAAAGTCAAATATTCAAGCGACATAATGTATACATAAATGAAATGAATTATTTTTGAATTGAAGCAGTGTTTTTATAATGTATTGCATGTTGTGTACAGAGAAGGGTGTCCTGTGGGTCCCGGGTTCACGTTGAGCAAGGTGTTCACGCTGACGCCGCTGCTCGCCAACAACAAGGACAAGTGGGGGCTCGCGCTCGACGGCCAGCTCAAGCACGAGGACACCAACCTCGCCTCCAGCACGCTGTTAGTGAGATTATCATATCGACAGTTAAAAGGCTAATTGCCTTAAGCGACATTTTCTGCGACACAAAGTTTCATACATATTTAAAAATTTTTCTATGTTTTTTTAAATAGTTAATTTTTTTTCGAACAAAATGTCGCTTACGTGAATTTTCCTTTCGACCGTCGTTATAGTTATAGTTATTAATTACAAAGGAGTAATCCACGTGAAATCCAGCATTATCGATGTCTATGGACGATGGACGTCCATTGTTGGTGGAGGGAACTGAATATTTGGCACCTGTTTTTGTATTTTCAACCTTATGATTCTTCTGAATTAAGACTATCGATACTTTAAAAAATATGTATCGAATTTATTTTCATACTTTTATAAACTAATATTGACATGTGTGTGTTTTGTTTCGGTGGTATTGAATATTGAAGGTGATGTTATTGTTTTCAGAATTGCGGATCCATCGCAGCGTGAGAATTTAGGTATCATAGTGCAGTATAAAGTGAAGGTCAAATTGTGTTTAGGACCACTCGGAGGGTAAGTTTATCTATCACGTAACATTTTACTAGGTATAACAGGATTTTCGTATAATCATGTTAGCGTCATAGTATAGTATTATTTTCAATTATTATTTTGAGTAGTCTAATCTAAGGTCTTAGAGTGCGTTCAAATAATAAGTAATTGCTTACACGTTTGCCATATTTGGGCGTATCGTTCGAGTCCCTAATCCATAGTTGATTAAGGTTTAAAATGTATTGTGCGTGTGTGGCAGCGACCTGTCGGCGGAGCTGCCGTTCATCCTGATGCACCCGAAGCCGGAGGAGGAGCCGCGCGCCGACGGCGCCGCCCGCGCCGCGCGCCCCGCCGCGCCCGACCACGACCTCATACAGCTCGACCCGCCGCCGTAACTACTCCTCAGATCCTATATGCTGCCAACTACACACTACACTGCACTACACACACACTTGTCGATGAACACGCCATGTCTAACTAATGCTACCCCTTCCTATGTTAAAAATATTTTTGTAGCAGTTTGAAACAGTAACTTGCTAAGGTTCAATACTCTGTCACTAAAATAATCCGCTTATCGATAAAGCGTATTATTGTATCGAGTACACAATGTCGAGTACCGACATCCAAGGTATCGATAACTTTCTGGTATTATTACCCAGACTGCAAAAATGTCTGTCATACTTTGTGGGAACAGTTTTATATTTAAGTACAATGTCTATATGTCTTATATCTGCACGCTTTAAATTACCAATTTTCTGCACCATCAGGGATGAGAACGGGCAAGAGCAAGACGACGACATAATCTTCGAGGACTTTGCCCGCCTGCGACTGAAGGGCGCCGATGCGGACAACTGAACCCGCCGCGTCTCCGCCGCGCCCCGCCCGGCCCCCGCCCGCGCCCCACCTGGCCCCCGCCCGCGCCCCGCCGCGCCCCCGCCGCTCCCGCCGCCCCGCACGCGCCCCACCGGCACCACTACCATAGGAAATTATTTCACAATGCTTCGCCCAGAACGAAGCGCCGACGATGGCTGTATCAAACAAACACTTCAGCTGACTGCCGCTTAACTAACAATCCCCTGTCTGATTAAACATCGACCTTATTATAACGACATCTTGCGAAGCCGATGATCTAATTCACACGTGTAATATATTTAACTCTAACAAAACAGCAGTAACGCACAAGGCAGCTCTGTCCCTGCGTCCAAAGCGAGTACATTTCAAGTACACGTGCACTTAACGAAGCCGTCGTCCGACAGCGTCATTGAGTTATTATGCAATTTTGTATGGCATGGTACGGCATTGTGAATCACGGACGTGCCTATTATGTAATTCAAATGTTTATTAATGTTATATTAGGCGTTGAAGTCACAACCGCTAATATGGAAGAGATGATGTTGATTTTTTGTCATGCGATTTTCGTTTCTAACGTGCAACATTTTTTCCGTATATACACGAATTACGCATAGAGTGAGTTTTTACAAACGAATTATATTTAATAAATCTGTCCACACACAAACACATATAGTCTCTGTACAGTGTATAATGAAGGATTTGAGTATTCGCAGCGAGACGCTTGCACGCTAACAAATACGTCACGTTTCGTTTAGTTCCATGATATCGCACAAGACGGCGCACATATGGCGATTATTTGTAGGTGTATAGCGTCTTTATTTGAGTAAAACGTTTTATATTCTATGTACCTATGTATATGAATTAATTTTAAAACATTTATTTGAGTACAATTATGTTACTTGCGTTATATGATGTCGATAATGATCAATTGCGTAGTCACGTTTAGTACAATGTTCGAAGATGCATTTAATAGGTATAAAGAATTGTTCGTTCATTAATTTCAATAGGCGATATTCAGTCAACTTATTATTGATGTTTGGGGTGAAAATACTATGCCATGTCAACAGAAACTCGTAGAACACCAATTTAAAACACAGCTTAACCTATAAAGTCTCGATGCAGCATCAATTTGGAATTCTCTCTCAACATGATAATAGCCGAACCACAACACATATTTCTTGCATCGAGATTTATAGTAAGATAATTATCGACGAAAAGTATATTTCTACATTAAAATCACAACGTTACATAAAACTATTTATGTAGTATGAACTATATTCAATTATATATTTATCACATAATTGTCGATAAATGTTGACGATTTTTTTATTCTAATCAAAGTGTTTTAATGAACTACTTTTGGAATATGAACTATATTTGTTAAAACGCGAGTTATGGCCCGCGGCTATTAACATCGGGCCTGGAGCGACCTCCGCACGTGGCCTTCTATATAAAGAATTTATATCGACTCTTTTAGATAAATTATATCATGTCTCGTTGTAGGGAAATGTACGTTGATTTTACTGTTTGTTCTTGTATTGACATTTTAAAAATGGATCGATGTTTGCGATAAGCTGTAAAGGAGAAATCTTTACGACGAAAATTATCGATATCGATATTTTTTGTGATCCTATTTGATGTGGATTAAGATTTCTCTTTTAGCAAGTCTGATATAACTGGTATTGTATTATTGCAGTGTTAAGTGAAAATAAATGATTAGCAAGTTGAGTGTTTGTGGTCGAGTTTGCAGTTTCAGAGTTTCTAAGAGCGTCTGTTGTTAATACGATGGACGTTTCGCGAATGTTCGTCATTTAGTACAATTCATACTACGATCCCGGTCGCGTCATTGTTTGATGATTCGACAATTAATTATAAAGTTATAATCGATACTACATAAAGACAAACTTGTATATAACATTCATTTTATTTTAAATTTATTTTCATAGAATATAATTATCGCGTTTCAGTTTCATAACCGCATCATTTGTATTCTGTTAAATGTAAGGAGAACAATTCATCGGAATATTTTTATAATAACAGGTCACTTTACAGGCGTATTATAAATAATTGTATAAATCATTAATAAAAATGGAATATTATGTCGTTGTATGTTTTAGGTACGTATGTTTATAGCTTACTCCGTCGGTGTCGATAAATGTAATGTGGTCTCTAAGAACGCGACGCTACCAATTAATATAGCTTCATCAATTTCTTTTTCAGATATATTTACATAAAAGAAAGAGACGGTTATGATCGATAATCAAAAATACTCGTAATGTGTTGGACGTCACTAGCGAACTGAAAGATGGCTATGAAGTTGGTAACGTCGCGTCTCTAGTACGATACACACAAGTCTTATGATATTCGTTTTATTATGTACATTTGTTCAATGTGTACAGTAATAGTTGTGTAAATTATGTGGCATGTTAATTGTACAATAAGCTTTACGATGCACAAAAATAAAGTATTTTTAATCTTGTAACATCAATGGTAGGGATTCAGTTTATTTATTCCTGTTTGTTTACGACGAATGTTTTACGAACAATTACGGTTTTATACGAGTACGTTTTTAGACGTAATTTACGATGATTATAATGTCACGTCATCGAGATACAGAATCGATATACTATCAATTTTACTTATCGATTATAATTTATGAGATATGCGGCTGTGATAAGTCGGTAATCGAGTCACATTTTCATGTATTGGTATATATTCAAATAGTTGCTAAAAGATGACGTTGTCAGAATGTTTTTCTTTGTTGTATATTCGCTTATAAACGTACTCCACATTAATCGATTATTTTTTATATAATTCATTAGTCATTTCTATCATAATTGTAATTTATTGTAATTTGTAGACTAGAGTATGGAATTACGGGCCGTATTGTAAAATCTTGTTTGTTGGCTTTTTATCTACAATATAGATTTTATTTGTAACGCGCGTATGGGCGCGTCATGCGTCTAACAACTATTCAATATTTATGTTGCTATAAAATTTTGAATGTATTATTTATGTATTTTGAATGTAAGTATTAAATTTAAATAAACGTTTTGTATTACTGATGTAGGATGAAATAAAAAGACGATGCAGTGGGTTTACAGCCAAAAGGTAGCAGCTCTCAGTATGGCCTAGGTTGGCGCAACGCTAAGTACAATTTGCCAGTTTATTTTTTTTTTGTCATGAGGCTAATTTTTCACTTTTTGCACATTCTTAAATCAGATATAATGCGGATACTATTTGGCTGTAAAATTAATTGTGTAAAATTTTCAGCTCATGTAATTTTAAAGCCATTATGAAGGCAGCGTTCTTCGGCCGCGTGGAGAGTTTAGTTGTAAATTGGATGTCTATTAAATTGTGGTTAAATGTAGGAGCCTTACCGCGGCCGCCGACCGATGCTGAATCAATGCAGAAACACTGATGGCAAAGCGCACTTCTTTTTTAATTTTACATCGAAACATTTTTGATGTATACTTTTTCAATAAATAATATGTAACCAAGTGTTTTTTTTATTTTATAACTAATCGTAGGCAAATCACGAATGTTTCGTTATTTTTTGGAGATGGTGTTGATTCAGGAGTATATTTTTCTGAAAGCCTGAAAATAATCGTTTTTTATATTCTTTCCGAGTTAACAACCAAAGACAACCAAACATCTGATGTAAATTCATTCTGAGTTTAGAACATCATAAAATAAGACGACAAATTTTTTGAAGTCAGATTTTCGAGGTCTGTGAAAATAACACATAAATATACTTGGGGGATCGTGAGAGTAAATTAGAAATTTATTCTGACGTATATTAGATACTTCTCATAATATCTGATTAGACTAATCAGATATTAGACATTTTTATTAGTAGTTTTATTATTTATTTTACATTCACAAGAAAAGTAATAAACAAAACTAAATTATAGTGTACAGAAAAAGAAAACAGTTTATTTATCGCTGCTACATTTGACTCGATTATACATCCATGACAATTACATTCTGAGTCCAATGATTTATCATTCGAATAATTCGACTAAAACTATTGTTCATAATCGCGCATCACTACTTTCTAATCTGTCATAGAATCTTTTTGACATTCGGATGTCAGTGCATTTTAGGTTAGCTTGTTGATGTAAGTTTTATTTTGCTGTGTATCATTACACTTATAATATGATTGAGATTTTAGAAAATTGCGGATAGATATGTACTTTAAGTGTAATTCCCTAAGCAGATTTAGTAGTTTGGAGCCACCATAAAACATTGTTGGCATACATATTCTATGGATTTTTCGCAAATCCTTTTCTAGTTCTTGTAGAGATTTCACCGGACAACATGAGCACTAGAGGCCTAACTAAGAAGGAGTTGGAGGAACTCCGCAAAAAAGAAGAGGAAGAGGCTGCGGCGCATGTATGTATTGATCTATTTGTTTTTCGGCAAAAGGAACTAATTCCTTGTCAAAACACATAACGACTCGGGTAAAGTCATCTTGTTTAAGTGCTACGAAAGGTAAATAAACCTTTTATAAAGAGGCTCATAGTATTTTTTGACAGAAGATGTTTGTGGTACTATAATCTGACTAAGAAAGCTTTTTAATATACAACCTTTGAACAATTATTTATTTACAATTTAATGAAATGTAGAAGTCCTGTTGGACTACCCTGAAGGGAATGGACGTAAATTAAATCTTTTAGCGTCCTATTATCCTTGACACAAAACAAGAGTATTTATAATTAGGCTGATGTTTGTAACTTTACATTATTTTCTCTTTTCTACAAGTTGATTTTTGTCCATAAATAAATTTCATTTGTGGTTTGTCTCTTACCTATTTTAAATTACACATATTCATCATGATTGTAGGTATTCAAAGAGTTTGTGGAGACATTTCAAGAAGTACCAAGCAGCACCAGCAAAGTCTGGGTGAAAGCAGGCACATATGATGCAGGAGCTCGCAGTAAGTAACCATATTTTTAATATAGGCACTTAGTGAGTGTCCACTCACCTAAGTAGGGGCTACAGTAAAATCTGACCCATTGGTAATAACAGCCCAATGGCAAGATCCTGCTTGAAGATCTATATAAACACCTATGTAAACATACCTCTTACAATGACACTGAATAAAGTGACATATTAGACAAAGTGACCAATTTATTAGCTATATCAACCAATTGTCGCATTTTTGTTTAAACCTGTAATATTGTTTTGGTCCTCATGGTGTTTCTCAGTCTTTCTGTTTTCCATTTTATGCAGTAACAATTACTGATGAAGGCGGCAAGATTTTTTATATCAAAATGTTTGTAAACAATTTTATTGCCATTTTGTTTGCAAACTAGTGTGCACATATAAATTAAAATGTATATCTTTGTATCCATCATCACATATTATAAAACATAGTCCCTGCTGTGTCTGTCTGTCGGTCTGAACACAATAAACTCAAACCTACCAAACTGTATACCTCTTTTATAATCATTGACAAAGATTCAATAAAGATTCTCTGTGATTAATTTGTAATTTGAAATCTCGGTATTGCTACTTCTTAATGTATTGCAATAACCAGATATATGTGTGTCAAAACACAGTCCAGTAAAGATTAAACATCTTATCAATTATCTTAAAAACATCCTTGTTTTATTGTAGAGGAAGACACCTCGGAACGTGGGAAACTTTACAAGCCAGTCTCACGGATAGATGAGAAGCGCACACACTCGGAAGCAGATGTGATCCGCAGCCTGGCACTGAAGTCGGACCCGCCGGGCCGCCCGCGCTCCAAACAGAAGGGGCAGGACAAGAAGAAGAGTAACTTGGAACTATTCAAAGAGGAATTGAGACAGTATGTAGATTAACACTCTTGAGATGTAAATGGAAATGAAAACTTAACTGCATTTAATTTGTATTTGCCAATTTCCTTGTTTAGGAATTACATCTGCAGAGCTATAAATTTAAATGTATATCTATATTTTAATTGAAATTGAATAGGATGTTTCTATAATTGCAGTAAATTCCTGATTGTATATAAGCTGAAAATATGCAAAATACTTAATATCACTATCAGTATTGGGTGTAATCAATTATGTGAAAATAAGTGTAGAATAATTATTTTCATTACCAGGATTCAGGAGGAGCGCAACGAGCGACACAAGTTCAAGAATGTGTTGCGCGAGCGCGGCGCGGGCGCAGGTGTGGGCCCCGCCGCGCTCGGCGCGCAGCCCGTGGAGCCGCTCGACGCGCTGCCCGACGTCGGCTCCTACGACAACGGCGACCCCAACACCACCAACCTGTATCTGGGCAACCTGAACCCTAAGGTATTTACTCTTTACATATACATACATCTATTTCATACAACCATGTGTAAAATTAAGACAACTTCTATAATTTTTCATTAAAGTTTATATAGTTTTACAATAGAATAGGCCAGTAGCTTGTCTGATGATTACCTGCACTTGTTGATTTCCCTTTAATATCAGAAACAAACAAAGTGGTGATGTTGACTGACCATATTAAAGACATAGCAACTGCTTATACATTTATATCTTCTAACTTTGAACTATACCTCTGCCATATTGTTTGTAGATAACAGAGCAGCAGCTAATGGAGATATTCGGGCGGTACGGTCCGCTGGCCAGCATCAAGATAATGTGGCCGCGCTCCGACGAGGAGAAGGCGCGCGGCAGAAACTGCGGCTTCGTCGCGTTCATGTCGCGGAAGGATGGTGAACGAGCGCTGAGATGCATCAATGGTAACTGATTCAACAAAACTAAATAATGAAGCTTCCTTTGTCAAGTTTTTTTTCTTCTAACAAGAGTATACTGCTCTGAATGAGTAGATATTAAAAGTGAGTTGCTTCATCTTCAGACAGTTTTGAGATTAAAATATGTATCTCAACTTTTTCTTCGAATTGAAAAACATTATATTATCTGTTGCTTGGTCATATGCAGATTCTCACTACTCAATATGCCATGAATATAGAAACATAGTTCTTTAAATAGTATGAAGTTCTAACTGCGAACTGTCCCCTGTAGGTAAGGAGGTGATGAGCTACGAGATGAAGCTGGGATGGGGCAAGGCGGTGGTGATCCCGCCAGTGCCGATCTACATCCCGCCGGCGCTGCTGCAGCCCAGCAAGCCGCCGCCACCGTCCGGTTTGCCCTTCAACGCACAGCCTCCCAAACACCTCATCAACAAGGTACCCACCGACCATTAAACTATAATGCAGGTTTGCCATTATTTTATGGCAAGATGTAATGAGACACGAGCTGGTATTTGGTCTGATGTATTCTATGTACAAATTGTGCTTATATACTAATGTGGTAAGTGATTTACGTGTGTTAACACTCATCCAAGCATCTACGTGATACTATGTGCGACGCTGTCGCTACACAGGGTACTTAAACAAGATACCATTCGACAATCGTAAATAAAATTTATGGGAGACTGTATCTATCTTATTGATAGGGTATATCATTCCCATACTTTTTTATTTGTATTAGCGTCCACGATTGTCTAAAGGCATCATCTCTGAAGCCCCTTATTTATCTAGAATGTGGAAATTGAACCTCGTATGCCATTCCTTAATTTCAACAGTTTGTAGTCCGGTCTATATAAGCTTTATTCATTTGTTTTTTAACTTACTAAATTACAAAGATTTATACAGATAGCCTTTAAAATAAAACCAGCATATTATTATATTTTGCTAGCAATCACCGTATACAAGGTGTTGAAACCCGCCATAGTGGCCCACGTAAGTGTGTCGCGGTCCGGGATCAGCCTGTGTATGTCCGGTTCGAATAGGTCGGCATAATTGTCGACTGCCGAGGGGTAATCATCTCTCGTCAGTCGACATTCTATTGGGCCCCACTCTACTTACCATCAGGTGTAGTGGGTCACTTTGATATGCAAGTATAAAAAAAAGAAATATCGTTAGAATTAAACATAATATATATTTTTAGATTCCGCGCGTGAGACCTGGCGAGTATTATCCTAGTGATCCAGAGGATCGGGAAACTTACGAACAGGTCAGTTATATTTTACCATACATACATACATCTATTATATAAAGCTGAAGAGTTTGTTTGTTTGTTTGAATGCGCTAATCACAGGAACTACTGGCTCGAACTTAAAAATTCTTTAAGTGTCGTATAGCTCACTCATCAAGCAAGGCTATATATCATTTGCTATGACCAATAGGAACACAGCAGTAATGAAAACTGTTGCAATCTTTAGCCCGGAAAACTTAAACACGTGGGTGGAGCCGCGGGCAAAAGCTAGTCGTTAAGGCGATACCTCAAGGTCCATTTTCATACATTTTGTTTCACCTTTAATCTGGGTAACTAAACAAGTATTGGCAAGTAAAGAATTTAAATTCACGTCTAGTTAGTGATTAGTTCTCGCAGTTGAAAGAAAAACGTAAAAATAATTAATAATCATGGATATTTCGGCCTTTAAAATTTAATATGACGAAATATACTTTGCTGACTTTGCAGCCACAAGCCCTAATGTTTATCAGTAAGGCGGTAATTGTGAAATAATTAAAATACTATATTTCAGATTTTATCACAATCTATAGTGAAAGTTGTGGTACCCACGGAGAGGTGAGTGTATTTTAATTGTTATAAAGTATAGCGTGTTAGTTTTATGCGGATAATTTTTATAACTTAAGTTTGGTCGGTTAAAAAGGCCACATAATAAATATTCAAACTATTAATGAATTCGTATGTATTTATATCCTATGATGTAATAGAAATAAATCTATCCTACTATCGTCAAAATATAATTATCAATACATACGTTTATAATCATTACAGTACATATAATCATACATTTTTATATTATTTTGTTGTATCATATTTTTATTCGTTTAATATTTATGTTTATTTTTTATAGAAATAAAACACTTTATTACTTTATATTTTCATTCTTTCTACCTTTTTGTGACTGAAAAATATTTTTACTCTTAATTTTTCTATAATTCCCTCAGGAACATTCTCATGCTAATCCATCGAATGGTGGAGTTCGTGATCCGCGAAGGTCCTATGTTCGAAGCGATCATCATGAACAAGGAGATCAACAACCCGTTCTTCCGTTTCCTGTTCGAGAACCAGTCGCCGGCACATGTGTACTATCGATGGAAGCTGTTCTCCATGCTGCAGGGGGACTCGCCCAAGCAGTGGTCCCTCGACGACTTCCGTATGTTTAAAGGTACTGGTAGCATAAAAGTGACAGTTTTACTCTAGTTTGAAGCAATTGTAATACGGTTTTGGACATCAGGGCTGCGAGAAACTTTCCGTAGTGCTAGTTTTGTTTCATCATCATCATCATCAGCCACATAAAGTCCACTGCTGAACATAGGCCTCCCCAAAAGATTTCCAGACGGACCTATCGAAAACGGCCTGCATCCAATGTGTTCTTGCGACCAGTTAGTTTTGTTTAATAAAAATACTATTGATGTTACTCATATTTATAAATGTCAACTATGAAGGGTTACACGGGGTAATTGAAAAAACAAATTAAGGCATTGATTACGTAAAGAATAGTTCTGTTTTACAGTCTTACTGGTATTTAAAACGAACATTGTCATTACAGATTTGAAAAATCATTTATAAATAGCTTAAAAAAATTGTTTTGTTGGGATCAGGTGGTTCAGTGTGGCGGCCGCCAGTGATGAACTTGTATACAGCTGGCATGCCCGACGAGTTCGTCGAGGAGGAGGACGCCAAGGACAACATTCGAGGCACGCTCTCCAACAAGTCAGTACCGTGTGCAAAACAATATGCGAATAGCATCTAGGGTTGTATACTACTTGGACCTTGTAGAGACGACGGATTTTCCGTGCTTTCCGGCTTTTTGCCATGCCTATTATTGTAATCAAATCTAACAGCTCATGTGATAGGACCCTTTCTTTTAATTTTATCCGTGGTGCTTTATAACTAGCTTATCCAGTTGTAAACGTTCCTATACTTGACGTTAAAATTCCTCCTTAGTTATTTATTTTGTCTCCCGCTTTGCTATGGAAGGAAGTGGACAACTAATATTTCCAACTGCTCCCTATCTGCCTATTTGATTTATGTTGTTGCGGGATAAGGACAAATTAGTTTTCCCTGAGAGTCGCCGAGCTTCACTACTCGGTGTCATAAAATGCATGCCACTGCTGATCTTGGCTTACAAGATTTGTAGTGGTGGGTGTGTGGACGGGAAAGTCTCTTAAATTAATAGTCAGTACCGTTTCCTACTTACAGAATAAAACTATGGTAAAATGTATTTTAATGTTAATTGTTGCTATCGGAAATGTTTTTTGGTTCCTTTGTACTATTGTAGGGTAAGTTCGAATTTCGTTCTAATAACGCTTCTAAAGCTGATAATGATAAGGTCCATAAAATCAAGTAAAGTCCCGATCAGTGTTAAGAAGAGCGAAATCCGTCATCCGGTATATACATAGGCACTGACACCGTTCCTTTCTGCCCAGTCATAGGGGCAGAATGGCGTCGCTGTCTATGTAGCTTAAACTAAAAAATAGCGAAAGCTTTGTGGTATTTTAGCGTTATACTATCTTACCCCTTATCCGATCTTAGCCGAATGTAGCTTATTATGTATGTATTGAATGGTAATGCATGCGATGTGTGTGTAGCCAGCGCGACCGGCTGGAGGAGCTGGTGCGGTCGCTGACGTGTATGTGTGTGTGTGTAGCCAGCGCGACCGGCTGGAGGAGCTGGTGCGGTCGCTGACGTGTATGTGTGTGTGTGTAGCCAGCGCGACCGGCTGGAGGAGCTGGTGCGGTCGCTGACGTGTATGTGTGTGTGTGTAGCCAGCGCGACCGGCTGGAGGAGCTGGTGCGGTCGCTGACGTGTATGTGTGTGTGTGTAGCCAGCGCGATCGGCTGGAGGAGCTGGTGCGGTCGCTGATGTGTATGTGTGTGTGTGTAGCCAGCGCGATCGGCTGGAGGAGCTGGTGCGGTCGCTGACGTGTATGTGTGTGTGTGTAGCCAGCGCGATCGGCTGGAGGAGCTGGTGCGGTCGCTGACGTGTATGTGTGTGTGTGTGTAGCCAGCGCGATCGGCTGGAGGAGCTGGTGCGGTCGCTGACGTGTATGTGTGTGTGTGTAGCCAGCGCGATCGGCTGGAGGAGCTGGTGCGGTCGCTGACGTGTATGTGTGTGTGTGTAGCCAGCGCGATCGGCTGGAGGAGCTGGTGCGGTCGCTGACGTGTATGTGTGTGTGTGTAGCCAGCGCGATCGGCTGGAGGAGCTGGTGCGGTCGCTGACGTGTATGTGTGTGTGTGTAGCCAGCGCGATCGGCTGGAGGAGCTGGTGCGGTCGCTGACGTGTATGTGTGTGTGTGTAGCCAGCGCGATCGGCTGGAGGAGCTGGTGCGGTCGCTGACGTGTATGTGTGTGTGTGTAGCCAGCGCGATCGGCTGGAGGAGCTGGTGCGGTCGCTGACGTGTATGTGTGTGTGTGTAGCCAGCGCGATCGGCTGGAGGAGCTGGTGCGGTCGCTGACGTGTATGTGTGTGTGTGTAGCCAGCGCGATCGGCTGGAGGAGCTGGTGCGGTCGCTGACGTGTATGTGTGTGTGTGTAGCCAGCGCGATCGGCTGGAGGAGCTGGTGCGGTCGCTGACGTGTATGTGTGTGTGTGTAGCCAGCGCGATCGGCTGGAGGAGCTGGTGCGGTCGCTGACGTGTATGTGTGTGTGTGTAGCCAGCGCGATCGGCTGGAGGAGCTGGTGCGGTCGCTGACGTGTATGTGTGTGTGTGTAGCCAGCGCGATCGGCTGGAGGAGCTGGTGCGGTCGCTGACGCCGGCGCGCGCGGCGGTGGGCGCGGCCATGGCGTGGTGCCTGGAGCACGCGGAGGCGGCCGGCGAGGTCGCCGCCTGCCTCGCCGAGGCGCTGGCCGGCGACTCCACGCCGCCGCACAAGCGCATCGCAAGACTCTACCTGCTCTCCGACATCCTGCACAACGCCGGCGCCAAGCTCACCAACGCCAGCGCCTTCCGCGCCGCGTGAGTCTCAAACACAACCTCAAACTGCTCCTAAATTAGTATAGTAATAATATTAGGTTTATGAGAACAATATAAAACTTATCAAGTTGCGATTGAAATCACAATTTTAAATTAAATACACTTGTAATATATTTCTATTTTATTTCAGCCTATGACTATCATATTATTTTAGTTAATTTAATATAAGGATATACTCATATCTCATATATATTTCGAGAACAAAGTCTGGTAACTTTGTGAAAAGTTGTATGTTTATGTAGAATTGATCAGGCGAGAAAATCGAGAAAAAAGATTTTCAATTGATTTAGAACCAATATTATAATTTTTTTGAAAAACAAAACATAAAGTATCGCGTCATGTTCAGTTTCCAGCAGCGACTGGTAGAGATCATGCGGCACTCACACCTGGCGTGGGCGCGCATGACTTCACGTCTGCAGCAGGAAGGCTTCCGCGCCAGGGTCACACGCATCCTGCAGGCCTGGGCCGACTGGGCTGTCTACCCCACCGACTTCCTGTTGCATATTAATGACGTATTCCTCGGTCAGGATAAGGTATGTGGTGAGCCTTTGATTAGA
Source organism: Manduca sexta (assembly GCF_014839805.1). Taxonomy (NCBI): domain Eukaryota; kingdom Metazoa; phylum Arthropoda; class Insecta; order Lepidoptera; family Sphingidae; genus Manduca; species Manduca sexta. The sequence continues at coordinate 15,011,432 of NC_051139.1, forward strand.
GTTCTTATTCACGATGTTATTTTGTTAAATTATATAATATAGATACTGATAATGTTTTCATTTTTATTCTTAATCAGTAGACACTGGTATAATAATGTAAAGTTTTTGACTAATGACAGTTATTAAATAGTAGAAATAATTGAGCGCTATATTTTGTTTGGCGTAGACTAGCGCGGCGCCCGAGGCGGAGAGCTGTGCGGCGGCGGGGTCCGGCGCGGACAGCGGCGGCGCCTCCCCCGCGCGCTCCTCCGCCTCCGAGGAGTCGTGGGAGGGAGGCACGCGCGGCCCGCTCGACGGCGCCGCGCTGCGCCGCCTCGCCGCCACGCGACGTGCACGCGCCCGCACACGCGCCCGCCGCTGCGCACGCGCACGCACCCGCCATCGCGCACGCCACGCACACTTCCACTGCCGACATCGACGGCGTGCCCGGTATACACGATACACATTACACTTACTACATACTATGTAATATATCAAAATAATATACTAAAAAAAACTAGGAAAAGTAACTTATTTTTAGGTGACAACTAATATTTTTTTATTGTTTAATGAAATTAACATTAACCAAGAAATTATTTTCAACACTATAATTATGTCAAACATGTTAAAAATAATATGTTTTTGACAGTGGATGAGGACATAGACGGCATTCCCCTGGAGCTGGAGGGCGGGTCGGAGGCGGAGGCGCGCGCGCCGGCGGCGGGGTTCGTGCCGTCGCGCTGGGAGACCGTGGAGCCCGCGCCCGCGCCCGCGCACGCGCCCGCGCCCGCCGCCGCCAGCCCGCCGCCCGCGCACCACGACGACGACGACGAGCGCGCCGCACTCGCCAACATGCACACCGACAAGTACGCACCCTGCTGCCAATCTTATAAACAGTACATTACGTCAACAAGTCACCAAATATAATCGCTAAACCCACTGCGCTTGATCATAATAAACATATACCTCGTACGGAAATATCAATGATTTTATATATCATGAATGTACTGAATCGATTATGTTCAATCGTTTAAATATGTATTTATTTTAAATATTACGACAGTAACGACGAGCAGTGTCTGAAACGTGAGACCCTCCGCGAGATCGAGGTGCGCGTGCTGAAGTACGCGGACGAGCTGGAGGCGGGCGTGAGGGCGCGCCGGCCCGGCCTCGCGCAGCATCAGCAGATACAGCACTACAGGCGGAAACTCATCAAGAAGGTAAGAGGTCAACAGTAAATTACGTAACTCAAAAAATTTGCTATTGATAAATAAATTAAATGAGGAGCTTATAAAAGTGTTCCAGGGGTTTCATTGTTAGAGACTATTTGCCAACAAATCGTAATGGTTTACTGTAACTACACCAAATTTTCTGCCTGCAAAACACGCCATCACCATCACGCAATTTGGACTCCCATATTAGAAATGTCAAAAAAATGTGACAGCACGTGTCAAAATCATGAAACTCGTGGGACTTCATTTATTGACCCTAATCAATTGTGCCCGATTTGGGTGTTTACACCTATGTGCCTGTGATTGTCAAACAGTATTTCAAACAACGTCAAAGCTATTTCTATCAGTTTGATAAAATTTATTTTGGCAAATAGTTTCATTCTCTGTGCTCATACTTCCTCAAATGAACACTGTTTCACCTTATTGAACCTATGTCTAAATTAGTTAGAGTTGTTACGAAATCGTTATACAATGTGTTTGGTGGCAGGCGGCGCGGGAGGCGCGGGAGGCGCGAGAGGCGCGGGAGGCGCGCGAGGGGCGCGAGGAGCGCACCGCCTCGCCCGAGCTGCGCCGGCGCTCGCCCGCCGAGGACGACGAGTATTCCACGTCTGTACCTCACTAACGGCCCTTTTCAAAAATCAATACCATCAGAATCTTCTATCCGATCCCGTGATTTTAAACCAAGCCAAATTAGTCCTTTTATATTTATAAGGATATAAAAAAAATATTTGTTCTGATTATTATTTGGATCGGTTATTGGAAACGGCCGTAATTGTATTTTATACGAAAATATCTCAATTCGGATTCCAAGAAGATCCATTTGTTCGTTTATGCCCCATGTTATAAAAAATATAAAAAACAGACGAGTAAAAAACCGACTCTCGATTTATAGCATCTTCTGTAAGAATACTAAACAGTTTGATACACGATAATAAAAGTTATCTATTGCATTACAGCACATCATCCAAAAAGTCTAAAAAATCAAGGGAACCGTCGTTGTCACCACCACCAAAGAAATCTCGATACAGGTACTATTTTTTATATCCTTGTTTTTATACTACAGCTTCCACCGTTTATCAGTAATTCTGTCAATGTTCGGTAGTTTCGTTATACAGATTTTTTTTATAAATAAATAATCAGTATCATAATTTAGGTAAAAATTCTAGAATTAATCATTATTTACGTGAAAGCAAGTAGCAGTGTTAAATATTTAAAACCTTTTTTATTCCCAGCGATCGCAGAAGTCGATCCCGTTCGAGATCACGTGATAGGGAAAGAGACCGCGATAGATCTCGGGAGCGCGACCGGGAACGAGATAGAGAGAGGGAGAAAGAGCGTGAACGCGAACGCGAGAGAGAAAGAGAGAGGCGAAGACGCTCGCCCGCCACGCCTCCAGCACACCACCACCGGAAGCACAGCAAACACGCCAAATACAAGTACTAATATTTAATGGTAGATGGCGTTAATACGAATTAAGAATATCGCTTTTGTAAGATAAAATATATCGAAAATTATATCAGAAGTTGTTTTATTTTCTTCACAGAAGTGTTCTAGCAAATGTTAATGTAGTAAATCGCAATATGATATGATCAACACATTGAAACTAGTTTGTACTGATACGTGAAAATACTATCGTTTTGTGAGTCTGGCACTGAGTACTGACTATAGCCCTTTACAATGAAGATTACATTATTGTGGCAAGAGGTTATTCATAACTCAATTTAGTATTTAAGTTTTAGTACTCAATTTAGTATTCGAGTTTTCTGAGACCACCACACACACACCAGACCAGCGGTTCTAACTCTGAGCTCAACTTGGTAGTCGTCCGTGCACCCCCTGGAGAATGATCATTTAGACGTATAAAACTGATTAAAATCGCCTTATAGGCAATGTTGAACATCAAATTACTGTCGATATAGAAGTTTCGGTGCATGACCGCCTGCAGATCTATTGTATATCAGTTTAACCATTGAGGAATCGCAAATAATATTTCATTGCTGGGTTCCGATTATTTCAAATGGATTAGAATCGCAATAAAATATTGGGTCATGGATGGTATCGTCAGTTCAGATAGGGTATGGCTAGGAACGTATGAGGATGTACTGGTGATACAAACTGAGTTCACTTTTAACCTCACTCTAGGTACTTAACTTTTTTTATCCGAGCCACAAAGACGTTATAGTTCTTCAGACCGCAACGTGAATTCATTGACCTGGAGGCTCTATAAAAGTTATAAAAAAATCGGTTTATTTATTTTAATAAAAAGTTCACACTTAACTAAATATTATTATTAGTGAAGCATACAGCTCAAGTAATCTTTGGAAAAGTTTCCTTAAATTGTCATTTTGAAAACAGCTAGGTTTACAAAAGCTTGGTGGTCCGTATGTAAATTCTCGTTGGGCCACGTGATGACAATAGGTCCTTTAGTATCTGTGATATCCTGATACATTTGTACTCTAAGAGACTTCCTGTGGCACTAATAAGGCGCTAAAATCCAAGTTTAGGTTAGGATAAGAAACCTAATTTCATTTTAATGTCAGCTTGATGTGGTTCAAGATATTATCCCGCTGTTTGAAGTAGATTATATCACCTATATTTATGCTTTTACCTATATTTTATAATCTTTACTAGTATTAAATATGCGGAAATGTTTTGGTTTTGTCTTTCCTACACAAGATATTGTAGGTTACTTTATGTCCTGGATAAATGCATAAACTGGCGGACGTTTTAACTCTTATTGTTGGCGACGCGCCGACCCCTTAGATGGTGCAAAGTGACTACAAAGCGATTAGTGATAGTGAAATAAGGTAAATTGAAAATTTTATGTCTATTTTTGGTTATTACTTGTAGTGTTTATGTATAGTTGATTTGATTGTGTATTCGGATAGCGCTCATTGTAAGCTTTGATGTATAAGATGTACCTGTGCGTTCTATAACTTAATAAATAATCGCCAATAATGTCAAATGCCAAAACACAATTATCGTAGAAATTGGGTCGATCGGTCGCGGCTCTCTTTACGGTATAGCCGCGACCCACATAAGCTAACGCGTGCGATTTGTTATTATGCGTTCAATCATCAATGGGATCAAGAATTCAAGAAACAAGAAAACTCAAGACTGGAAACTCTTCAAGTCTGAAGACTCCTCAGAACTGAAGACTCTCCTTAAGACGGAAGGCATCCTGAGAAGAGTAAAGGGGGCGGGGTGGCATATGGCCTATAGGGTGGCATTTGGCACGGCATTAATAGTTTCTTATATACAATTTCTTATTTGCCGTCTCCCTACACTACACTCCTACTTCATCTGCCGCTGTTCAGGTATTAACTACATAAAAACCACACAGAGCTACAGTTACACCACGCTTTTTAAGGCATCAATCACAGCAACGTGGGAAAATATAACGGGCTGGGTACCGGCAGCAGTTTTTCAACTTAGTTAAACGCCCAGCAGCCGAAAGTACCTAAGGTCTTCCGGCAACCCAACACTTATAAGACATAGCACTGAGGTTTATAAAAGAAAAAAACACAAATAAAAGGCTGCATGATATATTTGTATCCAAATAAACAATTCATTAAAATCATTGTAAATATATTTGCACTTCTAAGCTACACGAAATAAAAAAAAATACATTTGATATATAAAATGAGGACACGAAACATTTTGTATAATTTATAAATTAATCTCATATGCTCTTTAGTTTATGCGTAAAATAATATCAATTAATAGCTACTCGTTATGTGGTTTCGATTTGTTAAAACATTCGATAAGAATTATATTTTTTCTGGAAATACCGCTAGAGAGCTACATATTTGAAGTAACTATATTTAATCCAAAAAGTCTAATACGCTTACGGCGGTATAAAATCAACATTATAAAATACTTCGGAATTGTAGTGTAAAAATAAATAAATATCTCTTTATTTAGGTAACTACCAGAGCATGTGCAGTTATCGATTGTTATTTGACAACTACATCTTTAACAATTTAAAAAATACAAGTTTTTTATGAACTTAATGTGCCATTATTCCAACGTTAACGTATTAGACTCTAGAAATTTTATGATTAAAATTAAAAATTATGAGAATTTCATTCAATCCCGTGTAACAATTCACACATGTCTATAGGTTGATATTATTATTGTATTATAATTTAATTTTCAAATTTTTTTACAGAACTATTCACACTTACGCCTTTATTTCGAGATCACATTCCCTAATTGTTCTACCGAAACACCAATGTTTTAAGCCGCCATCAATTTCAAACATCTACGAACAACCATCACTTTTCCCTAAATTTAATATGTAAAATTTCACGCATTTACATGACTAGCCATGCTGGGCGTCTACTACACCCCACAATTCAAGTAACAGTACCACACAGCAGTCGAGAAAGATGAAAATCTTGAGTTCAAAATATTGCGTCATAGAGAATACAGAAGTCTCGACTTTATAGCTTCTGCTTGCATAGTCTGATCTTCCACTGATTTACTTTTACTTTAATGGTTATTTAACCGTAACTTTTGGCAATGTTTATCGTTTTCTTTTTATTATTTGGTGCAGGGGATTTCGCTGTCTTCGATTGCCACGCCGTCTCTCAGCTATATTGCTATAATTTCAAAGCATTTCAGCCTTTAATACACGATAATTCTTGATTCATTACCTAGTAATAACGCGTTTTATATCTTTGTATGTTAATGAAGCATCCAGCGTTATCATAGCCTCGCAAGCATTCCGTTATCGATTACATTTTACCTAATTACACGGTGCCAACATATCGATATCCTGAATTCTCGTTCACTTATCAAACCATTGACATTAATACTTCTGTAAACCTTTTCTGATGTGAACGAGAATTTAAAATGTACACTAAAACAATGATGATAATTTTAAAATTTACACAAACATACATTTTCGAGTTATTCACTATTTATAATCGCAAATATATTATACACGATAGAAATAATACTGAAATTGATTAACACATAATAACGTAAAACACAAAATAAATTCTTTAATTATTGTAAACATGTGACGATATTTGATTAAATTCCTTACAATAACCTTACATAGCCTCGTGTGTAAAACTAGCTACTATTTGGACATTAGTATTACAGTTTTTGTATATTCTAAAGAGCGTTTCCGAGGCGCCATATTAGATAACTGAAATGTCGATCACACATAGATTATATATATAGAAACAAAAAAAAATATTTCAGAAACAATAAATAACTCAATAAGAGGAAGGTAGGCAGTGAAATCAAAGAGAACACAATAATAAAAAATATAGATAGAATACAAAAGCGAGTATAGCGTGCAATATAAGAACTAATATCAGAAAGCCAATATGGCGTCTCGTTTATATCTAACTACAAAATGTTTAAACGTTATGCTGTTGCTAATCTACCCGTAGCGCAGGAATGTAAAAAAATATAATTCGTTTAATCACAGTTTATCGTAATTCACGGATCAGTTCTATTCGTAGTGGAGGTGTGCGGTTTCGTTACGATTGTCGCTTGATAGACTATAAGATACTTTATTACCTTCGTCTATAGGAATTGCTTGCGTATGCAGTGATAGTATTGGGGTTCATTACCGAACATGTTGTCATAACTTAAATTTTCATTAAGAAATTAATTTACAAGTTGAACCAAGTTACGTAAACCTTGATGATTTTAACACATACCACTGCATATACATACGAAGGTCTTGCAAATTACATAGAATATTTTCTACATTCAAAAAATTTCTAGATTCTTGCCGTAATTTTGTAGGTTATCAAAACATTTTCGGATGCCTATGGTCCACTATTTATAGGAGAATCAAATTAAAAAAGGCATAGGAATTTGTACTAGTCACTGTGATTTAATACATATGTAATAAATTCATTTTTTTCAATTCCATTTGGTGTAAATTGTTTAGAGATTGTTTATCTTCAAAACGTCATCAATTTTAATAGTAAATTGTAAAAAAATTGATAGAAATCATTTTTACTTTATTGGGTTACAAAGGTCGTCTATTTTTTATTTCTTTTTTGTAAATTTGGCATTAATTATATTGGCTTTTAAATAAGTAAAATTCAAATAACGAAAGGAAATGTTACTATGTTAGAAATACATCTTGCGGTTATTTGACACTTACTGTTACATGCGGCCCACCTGATGTAGTGTTCCTATATTAGTGTATTATCTATGGTAAAGTGGTTACCATAGCCTATAATCGTTTGCGATATTATAGGATTTGTTTGCAAGTTATGGACCTAGTAAAGTCATTTTAAGCCCATTTAGACGAACCCAATATTGTTAATTTTCTTGGATTATGATTAACATGTTCCAATGGATCCTAAATATATAAAGAGTCACTTAGAAATTTATAAAATTACACCAATACTAACATTTATCGACTCTTAACGCGAAAATTTCCAATTAATTTGTTTTCAAATTGACGTGACTACTATCCTACTATATAATAGGTACCATTCATTAAAATTAATCACAGGAATTGAAACAGCTAAGCTAAGGCTACACAGTATACAGACTATAAAATTTTAAGCCTACATACACTTACACGAATGAGTATCGGTGAGTGGACAGTTACGAAATTAAAAATAAATTATAGCCTTTGCCAATTAATATCGATAAAAATAATCGATGAAGATCTACCCATTTCAAATACATAATTTCTTTTAGCGCTTTATAATATTAAGCTATTTTTATTTAATTGAAGTAATGTCCACTCATCACTACTCAGTTACATATATTTACACATTATTATCGGTGAAGGCCATGGTTTCCAACTAGCTGTAATCTGACATTGCGCTCACACGCTCTAACTACGAGTCTACGTCGCTACGTCGTGAATCTATCCGACAACTCGATACTATAATCGATATAAATATTCGAATCTTAAAGAATATTATTCGAATTCTTATTTATAAGAACTTATGTTCCAGTTCACAATTACGGGTCTTATCATAGACTGTCGATAAAATCTAGGAGGTGATTGTCCATAAGAATACGAAACTATTATATTACTACTGAGTATTTTTGTCTTTATCGATTCTGTCATATATTAGTATCGAGCATCGACTAATTTTGTATGTGTAACATTAGTCTTGTTAGTAAAATATATAGTTCCTCTTGATTAGCATAAGGCGTAATATATAAAGAATAACTTTGAGCGCGTCTCAATTTTTACTAAAGATTATAATTGTCTTTTAATTGTTTAATTAATACTATTCGTTATAATAAGCCGTCCACATATAACACTGTTATTAAGATTTAGTTAATTCAAAACAATTTCATATAGCGTCTGATATATTTCATGTCTTGAAAGCGTGTCAAAGCGCAAAACTTTATTTCGACACCTTGTATCGAAAACATACTTTTGTTACACAAAAGCAAAATAATAATTTATTAGATCTCTTCCTCAATATTGCGTGTTGTGAGTACAACAAAACACAACTATGACGATTATTACCTCATCTTGTTCGCTTAAAACCATTTTACGTCTAATTGCATAATACAATTGTAGTTTAAAGGTACTCACTGTCACGCAATACCATGATATGTACGCAAGGTCAACACAAAACAACCGTCGGTGTAACCCGTGTGTGCTTGGTGTCGGTGCGTGCGCGTGCGTCACCTCCAGGCGCGGCGCGGGGCGGCGCGGCGGCGCGTCCCGGCGAGCCCGGCGCCGACCACGGTCATCTGTACTGCCGGATCCGCCAGCACCGTACACGCCCGTCACTGGAAACATCATACACTCAGAACAACACTGGAATACACATGCTACCGCAACCATACTCCTTTAATATAGCCATGCTAATGTTTAACTCATGTAAATTAGTTAACCACGCTAATAGTATTGAAATCATTTAACAAACCAACTATAGTAAAGTAGTATGTTGTTTGATAGCATGTGTGTTGTATGACACCATCGACATGTGCAGCAAGCTAATGTGGACAACAGAGCCGCGGTCAGGTGCGGTGAGGACACACAGGAGGGTTAGTTACAAACCGCTACACTAATAGTATTGCTGCAATCATAATCTATTGAATGGGGATGAATGGAAATATCTTCTACACATTGACTTTATTTTCAATTTTGCCGCATTAGTCTTTACTCTCAACTCTTCAAAGCAAATACAACCCAAAACACTTACAGTAGTTAGAAGAAAGAAACTTCGTTCAGAAGAACAAGCTATATATTTATCGACAGAGAAGCTCAGCACGGTGTTAGCATTATGAATGGCGATATAAAAGCGGCGGCGTCGTGTGCTCGTGGCAACACAGCAAGGTAGTGACGGATAATACTTATCGACAATTATTAGAATAATATCGAATAAGTTTCTTTATTTGTGTAAATAGACCTCCTATTAAACAAAAGCTATTATTCGTTGTGAGCACAATACACTTAAAAATATATTAAAATATCGACTTGTAAGATATGATAATTATCGATATTTTGAACCTAAATGAATAATAATTTTGTAATAAATACAGAAAAAAAAGGCCGAAAATAAATAAAAAATGATATTGATATCTACCGTGACATAGCGAATACGATGATTGTTATATTCGATATCTTAATGCAGTTGTTAGTAGCAAACAAAAAAACGTTAGCACACGAACACGCTGTAACTAGCAACGAGTGAAAGCTGGAACCAATCTTAAAGGCGTTTTGGAAGGCAGAAACATCGATATGATTACTAATTACTGTTAATGAGGTTTTATGTCGATATTAGATTTTTCTGATGTAGGTCTTGTTTGCAAATACTGCTGCCAGTTTTATTAGCTGGGAGCATTCGTATGTCTATACGAATCCTTCTCAGAAACTAATGGGACATTCTGACATTGGGACTTTTGAAATTATGTTATGATTATGATTGTTTTAAACTTGATAGTATGATATCAGAACGTAACCTGTCACAGACAGATACAATGTTTTGTATTTGTCCACGAGTTTGAGAATGATAAAAAAACAGCCAGGGAATAATTATATTAATTAACTTTTACCTTTAGAATTGTATAGCCTTTAAAACCGATTCCACAGTTCTTTTGGTTATTTTGCACGCTTGTGACATCTAGTGAGAATGAGCACTGCGCTGGATTCTAGCGACATCTATTGGCCAATTTATACAAATAGCTAACCGATCAAACTACGTGTTATTTACACGTTAAAATGCTCAAAACAAAACATTTCTCCTCTTAAGTTGCAGTTTAATTTTGGATATACAAAATCTGTTTTAATCTTCTTATAAAACAATTCTGTTTTATAAAGGAATCATTAAATTTTTATATAATGCCTCAAAAATCTTATATTTTTTTCTTTTTTACATATTATGTAGGCAATGAGGGTAGTATATCTTTCCGTGTAATTTTAGACTTAAATTATCTGATCTCTTTTCAAGAGTTTTGTTTGGAAGTAATAAACGAGCGTTAACACAAGTAAGCATAAAATCAGTGTTCACGAATTGTACTGTGCTTGTGAAACAATGTGCTTGGAAAACAGTGGCATAAATATTTCTCACAGAGATTTTCTCTATCAAAGTGCAATCTTAAGAGGAGTATGCGTGTGACATAAGGTTGACAATGGCACAAACGTGTTGTAACGTGCGGCGGCGCGGGCGGGGCGGGCGGGGGGGGGGGGGGGGGCGGCGCCGCTCACTCCGAGCACACTCGCCACGCGCGCACGTCGCCGCCGCTGCAACACACCGACGCTTGTACCCGCGGGCTACTACACCTACACTTATATCGACAAGGGACTCGACACCTTTATCAAGGTATTCTATCTATATATATAAAATTAATCCCTATTCCCTTGGTCACGCCATCACGCGTGAACGGCTGGACCGATATCACTAATTTTTTTTCTTCTGTTATTGTCAGGAGAAGGTTCTTATGAAAGAAAAATTCAAAAAATTGCGCAAAATTTAAAAATTAAGAAAACTTAACGACAATATTAATTTTACATAACGGTCAGTGGTTTTAAATAACTGTCAGCGATCGACAGAATGCGCGCGTGCATTCATAGTTAAGACAGGACGCCTGTCAGGTCAGCTAGTTCGGGATATTTTGTAATTATTTTATTGCTTTTCCGTGACACTCCACCAGATACCCTTTGAACCGTAACAAGTAGTCGGTTGGTTTATTTATGTAAATGCATCTTTTGACAGCGAGAAAATTCATGAAAACATGTCGATTGCTTAGATAACAATAAATTGAAGCAGTTTTCTGGATGACCTGCGATGGCACCGAAATTGTTGACTATTACGCTGAATTGATAAATTTATACTATATAAAAGCTGGAAGAGTTTGTTTGTTTGTTTGTTTGTTTGTTT